>NC_086285.1:72118842-72224764 GCF_963924245.1 Chroicocephalus ridibundus | reverse complement strand
AGAAGTTGGTGTGTTGTGCTCCCAGTGAAATGGCCGAGAAAAGATAAGGACTGGTAAAAATACATGGAAAGTTTTTTGGGGTGGGTCTTCTTGTGTGTGATCTAGGTTATTCAGCCCAGTCTTGGAGGAAAACAAAAGTTTTGTATTATCTGGAAAGCTGAGAGGTGGGTAGATACCCAGTAGATAGGGGTTTTGTCACAGTTTCCATTGGCCTTGATTCTGCCATTTGGAAGATGATAGAATTAAGACCTTGTCCAGAAATGAGAGTGAAAAAATAGCATTCGTTATTTGTAACTTACTGTTTTTTAAAAGTCTCCTTTTGCACTTGGGGCAGCAGCTTGTGCTGTTTTATGTAAGAATTCCCTATGTACTTTGCATGTAGCTGTTCTTTTAGAAACTTACTTTTTATACAGGAAGGTGTTAGTGGCTGCCATCAGATGGTTCTTACATCTGTAGAAAATCTCAGGTCTGGGTAAAGATGTTAAGTGTGCTAAACAGCTTTCCTTTGGGCTAGATGATCGGAATATTTAAACATGTTTTTAGCTGCTTGTAGGAAGGCAGTATTCTAGCAAAGCAGAGGCTGAGCAGAATTAGGCCGTGCCGTCTGAGAGACCCGTTCCAAATGCAGCAGAAGAAATAAGTCAGGTAAGAAGCTGCGAGCATGGTGTAGGAGTAAGCGGAGAGTCAAGCCCCTCTGGGGCTTATGACTCAGTGGCCAGGGAGGCTTGGGCAAGCTGAGCAATGAAAGTGGCTGTTACTGTTTGATTTTTGCTTTGTGTGCTGATACGCTTTGCAGACAGCATTGCACAAAATACAGCGGCGATGCACACCTGTTCGTATCATCAGCTTCTTCTTTCTCAGGGATGTAGCCCATGGCTAGCGCTGCACATACAGCTGTGCCACCTGCGTGTCTGGACATCACTGCAAGAAGCAGTAATGAAATATTCTGCGTCTGAAATAATTTGTGATACGACAGCCAGAATAGCAACACTAATAACTCTCTTATCCTTGGCACAGAAATCAAAATTATAAAGGCCGCTCTTCACTCTTTAAAGAAACAGTTGAGCACTGCTTTAAAGAAAACCTATCTGTTCCTTAACACCAGTACCAGACAGCTTGAAGATAAGGTATGTGGAGAATGGAGCAGCATTTGCACTTCTAAAGGCTGTGCAACTAGGCAAGATATCCCTTCACATTGGTGCAATTCTTTCCAGGTATTTACCTGAGAAGTAGTTTGTGCAGTAGTAAAGCCCAATAACTCATCTGCAAACAGGATCTGTTGAAAATGCATCATCTGGCAAAATTCTGGGTGGTTGCGCTCAAAAGTTGATAGCTGCTTGTAAGCTTGGACCCGTAATTAATCATGAGGAAGTTAAGAAGGAAAAAAACTGAGGAGAACACGAGTGCCAAGAATATTATCCAAACACGCCTAGAGAAAACAGTGTTCTTTTATAATTATTTTATTAGTAATAATATTTATTTTTTTATTACAGCTAGGGTAATAGCTGGGGTTTCCAGAGAAGCCAGTGGGAGTTGTGTGTGATTCTGAGGTCTGATGGTAGTATCTTAAATGAAAAAGGCACAGTATTGTAACAACAGTGAATGTTGTGAATACAGGAATGAAAAATGGCTGCAAGTTGTAACGCGTCTGCATCAAAGTCAGCAAGGAAAAGGCATGTTATACCCTGTATTATTTGTAAAGTAGGACATAATCGTACAATTAAAGGCTTGTGTCATAGTGGATACACATAGGGAAAACACTGCAACCTTGGTATTCTCTTCACGTACTAGGCACAATGAGCTACCTTTTTGTGTGTGTCTTGCTGTGCTAGCAGCCCCGTTGAAATTATGGAATAAAATGGGTAGGCATGGTATGATCTATTCTTTAATAATTGCAAAACACTCTAGGATCTTCAGAAGAAGGATGCTCAAGAACTGTGAAATAGCTTTTATTAGACCAGGGTAGGGGGGTGGTGTGGGGATGGAGAATGATATCATGGGCCCCAGTTCAGACGGTGCTTGTTTAAATCTATCACTTCTGAGTGGGGCACTTAAAGGCACGTTTAATGCCAAGTGTATAAAACCTTGTTGAATAAGTTAAGCATCAGCTGAGTCAGGTGTATGCTCGTATGCAGCTTGCCCTCTTCTCGGCTCTATTAGTCTACAGCCTGGGAGACTAAACTGCGAACAGAGAAAACTTGGCAATGGAGCTGGTTTCTTACCCTGATAAGTTGTAACAGACACATGGGTGATGCTGCCTGTTAATTTAGAAGGCATTTAACACTTAATCATGCTTGTCTAGTACAAGCCAGGAAGGACACTGCTTTCTGCAACCTCTAATTGGGTGCCATCAGTAATGTAAGCCTAAGATTGTCCCAGTCAGCAACTGTATTGCCTAATCAGCACGAGCGTGTGCCCATTGGGGATCAGACATAGATAAGCAGGAGAGAGGGAGAGAGAGAGATCTGAACATTTCTATGAGATGAGCAGCATGTCAGGAGCATAGAGGATGTCTAGATTTATGTGCTTTTTGGCAGCACTAGTGAGCTATTAATCATTTCTCATGAATAGGGCTCTTGTAAATCAGAGGTAGGGAACACATTTCATGGATAATCATGGCAAAAATGTCAGCTTTGCTATTTGGTCATATGCTGATAGGATGCTTAGCACTGCAGCGGACGCAATCACACACATAAAATCAAAATAGTACTCCCCTTACATGATGAGTGGGAAGCAGGGAGGCAGTAGAGAGGTGAACTTTTCATCAGTGTTTGAGAAGTAGGGAGCTAACGTGTAATAACAGAAAGGGTGACCTATATTTTTTTTAAGGTGAAGCTTTACTGAGGGAGCCAGGGTTGGGTTCAAGTCAGCATCTGGATATAACACAAAACATTTAATAAGACACACTTTGCATCACTTTAACAGCTGGCTGATCGGTTCATGGTTTTCCTTTACTTTTATTGCCCTGCAATTTATGGTATATGGCCCTTACGTGCAAATACCTTATTAGTCACAGGGTTCCTTATTTCATGAAGTATACTGAATGCGCTGTCAGAATTAAATATTGTCAGGATAACGAGCAAGGGTGGGGTTTTTTAGCTTTATCACTGAAGGCAACGTTCAGGGTGAATAGAACAGTAAAAGCAGCTGGAAAGCAAAATGCGGAAGGTCTCCCTTCAAATTGTGCAAGGCACCCGGCCCTTGTGTATTAAACCCATTGCTCAAGGACTGACATTTAAAGAGCTCTTGGAAGTGAGTCCTGTGCGAGGGAGGTGAGACAGAAAAGCCTCACCCAGGGCTTTCCAATGCCAATGCGTTACTTGCTGTAACCAGTCTGAGCTGAAAATCTCAGTGGCTAAATCAGGATTAATGCAGAGTGGTTCTTAGGTTAAATATAATGGTGTCCTCAGTGTACTTTTGGCTTAAGAAATTTCCTAATGTTCATTTCCTTGAGGGAGCATCCCCTCCGCCCCCCCAGCTTGTTCCGTTGGCCTCCAATCCTACGCTGTTTCTCCATAAATTAGCAACATACAGAAATGGAAATGACACGTAACTGTTGTCCAAGTTAATGCTGGTTGCATCTACAGTGGGGAATGGTTTTCACACAAGTCCCCCGGTTTTGGGTGCAGCCTTGGGTAGCGTCCGTAGGGGTCCTGCCCCTCGCAGGCACTGGGCTGGAGGCTGCCAGGTGACTGCCCCGCACCGCTCTTCCCAATGTGCTGAAGTAACAACCTGTGGGAGACTTTTACTGCATTTCCTTGGAGTTGTGGGAACAAAGTCCAGGCTTTTGAAACTCCCTGGGAAACATCCATAAATCCCCATGAATCACAACCATTTTTAAATCCCCTTTCAAATTAGAAGCCATGGCTTTTGCTCAGGGAAAAAAAGAATAGTGTTTTGAAAGGCATTCATGAGTGAGCTTGTAAACAAAAGTATCCTGATGGTGACTGGTGCCAGTGCTTTTCTCTATTTGGGTCTGCCCAAGACAAATTGGGTCAGAGAAGGGCTTGAGATGGGGATGTGCTGGCCCTACAGGCATCGCCGCGTTTGGTGCCGATAATGTGTTCCACGCTGCAGACGCACCCCGATTTCTCATCTCGCCCCTTAAACCACACCAACTGAATTATACTGGAGTATGTCCTTCCACACAGCTAGAATACTGGCTTGTGTTTTTAGAGGAATTTTATTATTACTTTAATTCTTGCCATTTTCAGAGTCGTGAAGCTTAGGGTAACCGTAATATAGCTATGGGGATGAATTTGTCCTTAGATAAATTTTATCCACCAGAAGGGGTGCTTTCAGCATGCTTGGTTTCTCAGACAGTCTTAATTCGCTATTGTTTGGCAGTGGGGAATCAGCCAAGTGAGCGATTCCCCTCTCCTTCTCCCTCTTACTTGAAATTCAACATGTCCCATCTACACTTCAGATTTAGTGTTCCTGTGGTGGCTGCAATTCAGGACAATTCAAAAAACAAACAAACAAACAAACGAACCAGAGAACATACTTCTTCCAAACAGGTATTTTAGCATCTTCTTTTTCTTTCTACGTTTTTGGTTGAGCTGGTTGTCCACCACTCCACGCCCCCCCTCAAACTTTCCCAATAGGTGTTACTTCATTCATTGTTGTGAAATTAGTGGTCTGATTAATATTCACAGACCTCAGTCACAGTCTTAGAAGTTCTGTAGTTTCTGTTATCACTGTCCCAGGAGCGAGGTTTAAATACCAATGAATTTCTGAAGGTATTGGGAAAGGAGTGGGGTGAAAGTCAAGGTGTTAATATACTATGCTTTTTTTTTTTTCCTTTTGCTTTTTTTCTTAGATGCGAGCTAACACATTTCAGCTGTCCTTTCCTTTAGCTAATTTAACAAACTTGATGTCTTGATGTCTCCTTGTTGCCACAATTCACTACTCCTGCTTCTCCTCTTTTTGCTCCTGGCTCACAGTCCTACCTCTATCGCATTGTCGTCCTTGCTTGTGGTACGAGGCTCTGTTAAGGTGTTTGCTTTTGCTAAGTTGCTTTTCTGCCTGTTGGGTGAGTTGAAGCGTCTCTGGGCTGGTACAGAGGGAGCAGCGAGAGCACACAGTTAGGAGAGGGGACAGAGGGAAAGAGAGGAGGAGGAGGAGGGATAGGGGAAACAGAGCTGCTTGTTTCACCGCAATGATCTAAACTGTGCCCTTGCCAATGGGTTTGTACAAAGCCAGCTGCAAGGATTTGCTGCGTTTGCCACAGGGACATGAGAAAGAGGTAAAGTCCGTGCCTCAGCCGCTGCGGTTTGATAGCCCAGCGCCCTGTCAGACCTACAGCAGTGGTGCAAAGTCCATCAGTAGATGGTGGTACCCTGCTCCCTCTGCATCTGAGGGAAGTTGCTCCACCGTGGCAAAGGCATTGGATCTGCAAGAGAACCAACTGCCGAGCCCGTGCGTCTTGGAGCGGTGCTCGGTGTGGTCCTGATCAGCCACGAAGGACGCCTGCTACTTTTTGTTTCAGTTTCACACGCCTGGTGAACGTGCGTGTGTCTGCCTCTCAGACCCATTATCTTTAGAAAATATGGCTGCACAGCACTTTTAAAACCGATTCAGCTACTTCTAATGACTTGTTACTTGGGTGCCAAATAGAATAGGTAGAGCAGGATATTTTTCATCAAGTTCTTATTAAAAAGAATGTAAAAAACATTAATTGATACGAAGCCATAAAGATCTGGGCCTCCAGTTATTCTCAGAGCCCTTAGGGTGAAATTAACCCTCAAGTACAGGCTTTTTTAAGGCTTTTACAGCACGCCAGTCCCATGGGGGGTCTGAATAAAGATGTATTATGGAACAATTTTACTATATAATTTTCAAGTTCAGTATCTGCCTGGATCTTTTCAGTGTTTAGCTGACTTACGATCTTGCAGTACATATATTGATCCCTAATCTTAGACAGATTGGGAGTTCCGACATAAAGCTGCATTAATAAATTTGTCAAGTTGATAAAAACCTGACCCACAATAAAGCAATACTGAAGTCTATGTAGCATATAAATATTTATTATCTACTTATTATATATGAACCTGAGATTAGTCTGGCAGCTATATGTGATATAGTATAATTATGCATATATACACGTTATATATATCATATTATGTGTATGTATGTAAATATATAATAATTTTAGCCGTTGTGGGGAAAAGTCAGAGTAGAGAATGGGGTGGTGAATGCCACCAGTTTTACTTTGTGATACACTGAATAAAGCATGCTTCCAGTCCAGCCTAAAGAAAATATTGCCATGATTTAATATGACATTTCTAACTGAAACGTCTGTAACTTCAGAACAAGAGTAACGGGTTGTACTTTCTTATAATGCTCCTTGTGATTTGATGCAACTTTTCCTCTGTATGTTTTCTTTAATTTTTCTGTTTTATGTGAAAGCTGAACAGACTGAATTTGTTTGTAATTTGGAATTTAAAGCAAGGCTCTTTGTTAAAAGCCCAGAGGAAGTTTCCATATGACTTATGGGCCATTTGGGCTCAATTGAATTTAATGGGTTTCAGCTGCACCTCCACAATGGCTTTGAAGGAAGTGAAGGGAGATCTATAGGTCTTAATTGCTCAAGACTGGCTTGTTTCTCTTGAAAAGGCTGTTTGCAAGAAGCAGGTTGGGAGTATTAAAGTATACATCCTGAAAGGGATGAAGGAACTGCCGTTTGAGGAAGGGGTTAGGATGAAAATAGCTGTAAGTCGTTACTCAGCAGCTGGACTAGTCAGTCTGAACTGGTCCATGCTAAGTCCTTGTTTGTTTGCTTAAAAATAATCAAATAATTGGAGGGCATGGCTAAGCCAAACTTCCTTTATCGTGCTTTCAAGAAAGGAATGGAGATCTTGGAACTGACAAGATAAATTAGGCTGAGACCAAAAGAGAAACCCAAACAGATAGTCCCCTTGGCCTTCTCTCATGCTGGTTGACAGACATGAGTTTTTGAGTCAGCAGGTGAACCATGACTTCTAAGAGCAGTGGTTTGTTTATTCTTCCACTCTACAAAGCATTTCAGTGGAACAGAACAAATCTGACTGGGCAAATTTCCATTTCTATTTCATATTTCCTTCTGTATGTGCATTGCCAATTGGCCTTATAGACTGTTGTTACGAAGTTTGCTAGCATTATCCCTGGCTTCGCATTAGGAGGTGTCTGACCCAGAAGAATCTCTTATGACCCTGTTTTCCAGGCAGGCAGGAGAACATGTGAAACACAAAGTTAAGAATATAAAGGAACTATTGTCTCATTCAAGATAAGCCAAGAGACCATATTACAGGAAGTTAACCTTTGGTGTACTCTATCATTTTGGCCGGCATCATACAGGCAAGTAGGAAGGGGACATTCTCCTGAGGTACCCAGCAGATGAATGCCAGATGGTACTGTCATAATACACAAAAAATAGCTAAATACCTACCGGTTGTGTTCAGTACAGAGGGAACATTTTTCTTTTTCCGAATCCTGCAGGGCAGAACTCAGACAAGCATCTTAATGCAAACATTGCAGTAACTGAAATGTGAAGCTGGAAATCCAAAGAATTCTCCAAAAGCTTTAAGTAGCTTTTTAGGCTCGAATTCATGTTGGGCCTAATGGATCCTCAAAGGGGAGAATGGTTTATCAGAGGCAAACAGTTTAAGTACAGCGTGTTAATGTGGTAGGTAAATGGGAGTTTGTTACATCAAATAGGGAGGCTTGATGAAGAACAAAATGACGGAGCTTTGCTGATGAGGCCAGCACTGCCTACATTGTATAGCTAAGTAGATCCAATCCCCAGCCTAGTGCCTAGGTCAAATTGAGGGCTTTAATTTTCTGTTGGGAAGTTTCTTCCTTGGTGGTTTCTGAATCTCGGTCAGGAAGGTGTAGAGAAAAATCTCAGGCCACCGTCACCACCAGCACAGTGATGCAGCAGTGCCTAGCTGAGGGGAAATGTGTTTACTTTTCCCATGTTAAAATATGTCCATTTCAATTTCCATGCAAGATTATAAGAACAAAAATATGCTTCCCTTTAGGGGAATGGCATTTGGCTAAATACCGTGCGTTGCTACAAACCTTAGATGCGAAGGGACGCATGCAAACATTTACACAGAAGACCATTATGGATGTGGAGCTGGGTCTCAGTCCTATGGGAAAAAATATTTCTGGCTGCTTGGCTCTTTCAGACTATGAAATTTATTGCCTACAGATAGAGGCCGAGTAGGTAGGTGTGGTGCCGTGACAGAAACTGAACGGTTAGCTCAGCCCTTCATCATTTGTCCTTAAATCCTCTCCATGAGGCTTTATACAGCCTGTTTTCCTAATAGCTGAGCTTACTCAGTTTGCTGAAGCAATAAGCTTGTATATGCATGCCTCAGTCATTATTGTTCTGTATTCTGGCCTATTCAAGATTAGAGAAGTCTTCCTCAAAGCTTCCCAGAAATACTGCTAACGTTTGTCTGTTCATTGTCTTTGGTGGTTGTATCTTCTTTCGTTAACTAGGGTAGCTGGTGTCGAAAATCAAACAGAAGGTAATAGACCACAGCGAGCTGTCTGTTGCTGCAGATGGAGGATACCTCTAGGATTTGGGTCAGAAAACACTTGGCAAGCGTCCCTCTGAATTCTTCTTGTCACATGTTGAGGAAGCCTGCTTAGTGGCAGGGGTGAAGAAGGAAGCTGAAATCTTAAAATGGCTGCAATATGATTTTTTTGTTGTTTAGCATCAAAGCTATTTACAGCGTATCTTGCCAATTTATTCATACTGTTGCTGTCATGGGTTTTTCCTGATTCTTTGCATTCAGAACAGGAAAAAGCCCCCGCCCCCCTCCCCCAGTCCCATTTAAGGTTGCAACAGCAGGAAAAAGGAGGCTTACTTATGCCCCCTTTAGAACTGGACCTTGTGGAGGTACTGTAAGAAGCCATTTGTTTTCCTTAAACACAGTTCAACTTCACACACGGTTCAGATGGTTTCCACTTGAAATTCCTGATCTAGTCCAAATAGCTCTCAGCCTTGACTGCTGAGCTGTGAAGGGGCTCCCCCTGCCCCGTGCCTCCCCGAGCCCACCGTGCTCCGGGCTGGGGAAGGCAGAGAGCTCACAAAGCCTGCCCGCTTTCGCCTGCTTGCAGACACACCTTCAAAAGCTCTGGCACCCCTCCTTTCGCTGCGCTTGCAAAAAGAATCACAGAATGTGTTGGGTTGGAAGGGACCTTTAAAGGTCATCTAGTCCAACCCCCCTGCAGTAAGCAGGGACATCTTTAACTAGATCAGGTTGCTCAGAGCCTCATCAAGCCTGGCCTTGAGTGTCTCCAGGGATGGGGCCTCCACCATCTCTCTGGGCAACACGTTCCAGTGTTTCACCACTCTCATTGTGAAGAACTTCTTCCTAATGCCTGATCTAAACCTGCCCTGCTCTAGTTTAAAACCATTGCCCCTTGTCCTATCGCTACATGCCCTTGCAAACAGCCCCTCCCCAGCTTTCCTGTAGGCCCCTTCGGGTACTGGAAGGCCGCTATAAGGTCTCCCCAGAGCCTTTTCTCTTCTCCAGGCTGAACAACCCCAACTCAGCCTGTAAAGAAGTGGAGCGGTATTTGAGGGAGTCCTCCTCCATTTCTTTGGAGGCCCTCTTTATCAGGCATTCTGCTGTTTGGGCATAAGCTTGAGGTTTGCAAGCCTGCAGAGTCACTGGGTGTAAAAGTGACAATCAGGCAGATCTGCATGGACGAAAAGGGAAAAAGTAGTGAGTTGTACTATTACACTGCCTGTACCCTCGCTGCTCTGGAAACTAAGATCCCGTATTGTTTATTGTTCTTCAGTACAGTCTTTTAAGCAAATACCTCTTTTTTTTTTTTTTTTTTCTCCTCTTCTAGAGCATGAATGGGTACATAAGATTCGAGATGGATGGGTGGATAGTGGCAGAGCTGTTGGACCCTACTGCACTACTCTAACCATTGGCTTACAGACTCTCATGTCCAGGTAGTCCCTTTTCCCTAGGAAAGGTTAGAAATTGTCAATGCTCCAACACCATTCTTTGCCAGAGAATGGTTCCTTGATGGAACTGAAGCTGCTGTGGCTGCAGGCAGGGGAAGAGGATGCTGCAGGCATGAGGCTGGCCTGGAAGGAGGAACTGTAGAGATAGGAGAATGCTTGTGTTTTGGTCCAGGTCCTGGAGGTGCTGAGACTGTATTGCCCTGACTTTGTCACGATCCTTTATCTTTATGGGGACCTGCAAATCCCATTTATCAATCACAGTGCAGTATACCAGCAGCTTGTTTCACATTTGACCTGTAGGAATTATGTCTGTGTATCATCTGGAGAAGCAATTGGTACATATATACCAAAGATGACCAGACTCCTTTATGTTGCCATACCTGTTGCATTGCTCATTGACCCACAGGATTACATTAGGAGCTATGGAAATGCATAATCAAAATCATAACATTTCAAGATGCAGACTTAAATATATCATATGCATTTTTTCTTAGAGAGGGAAGGAAGTTATTTTGGTTTATATTTTCAATAACGTGTATTATTTTTTGTGGCTCAAAACCATGTAAAATTAAAAAATGAAACAAATGAAAAGGCACAAAGACTTTTGTCCAAGAAGCCCACAAACTAAATTTAGCCTGAGGTGATGAGTTAGGTTAACAAACAGGAGTGGGGCAGTAGGTTAAGGAAGAACAGGGGTTACAGAAATAAGATTACATATGGTATGTCCGATGCACCCTGATACGCTTCCTTATGCCCTTCTCTAGCCAGATGCTGCAGAGAAATGGCAAAAGATTTGCTCTCAGGGGCAGGGAAATATCATTGTGGTGTTTGGTTTGCAGTGCTTAGTTCAGTGGGATGCTAATCCCTGTTTGAGGTCCCTGAGTGCTATAGCAACACAAATAATACACAAAACATAGTAGCAATAAGATCACAGAATCACACACAGAATCACAGAATGGTTCGGGTTGGAAGGGACCTTAAAGATTATCTAGTTCCAACCCCCTGCCCTGGGCAGGGACACCTCCCACTAGACCAGGCTGCTCAAAGCCCCATCCAGCCTGGCCTTGAACACCTCCAGGGACGGAGCATCCACAGCTTCTCTGGGCAACCTGTGCCAGTATCTCACCACCCTCACAGTAAAGAATTTCTTCCTGATCTCCAATCTAAATCTCCCCTCTTTCAGTTTAAGACTGTTACCCCTCGTCCTATCACTACACTCCCTGATAAGGAGACCCTCTCCGCCTTTCCTGTAGGCCCCCTTTAGGTACTGGAGGCTGCTGTAAGGCCTCCCCGGAGCCTTCTCTTCTCCAGGCTGAACAACCCCAGCTCTCTCAGCCTGTCCTCATAGAAGAGGTGCTCCAGCCTTCTGATCATCGTCGTGGCCCCCGGCTGGACACGCTACCTTAGCCCAGCTCCTTTCTGAGTGCTGCGCCCCTTTTTTTTGGTTGAGCCTAACCTAAGAAAAAAGGACTGTGCAGCTTGTAGGGATGCAGCCGTTATTTTGTGTTTGTTCTTACCTTTGAAGTTTGCTCATCCCTTTCAGAAAGGATATTTCCAGGTGTGACTAAATTTGATATTAGCCCCCTCCCTGCTCCCTGTTTGATATATAGAATATCAGAAATGTTTGGATCTGATTATGTAGAGGTAGGAATACCAGAAAAGAGGACCATATAACAACTCAGCATAGTTTGCAGCTCAACTTCTAATAAGGAAGTGGGAATAGGACGGATGATTTTATTTCTTAAGAAGACAGGAGTTCTCAAGAGTCATTCCCAGAAACACAGATGCTTGCAAAAGAGGCATTGGAAGACATTCATGCCTGACCAAAGGTTTTTGCTTCTGATGGCTGAAGTGAAGCCCAGGCTTGAAACTGTTCTTCCTTGGCCTGCTGAGCACTGGTGGGTCCAGGTCTGTCACCACCCAGCAAAGCTTGCCGGAGTCAAGGTCAGTAGCTTCGTGGGCTATGAAATATGTGATTTGCTCCATCAGGATTAGTGTGTGCAGTTTGCTCCAATACGCTGGTCTTTGGAATTTAAAAATAACCTGGAAAAGTCAAATTGTGTTTAGAGGTTAGTTTTACATGTGGTCTGAGCCCAGTGTTCATGCCTTAGACATGCTTCTAACATATTTTGGCCATATTGTGAGGTGTTAAAAGTTTAGCTGGAAAAGACTTTAAACACTGCTGCATTACTGGTTTGGGCCCCACAGTGGCCATCATTCTCCACTCCTTTACCTGTTATTTCACCCTATAAGTCCAACTCCCTCCAGAAGCACGAACTCTCATGCAGCTGGTAATGCTTATGCATCCAAGTAATGTGGATTTGGGTCCAGAAGACATGGTCAGAGTTTGTCTAATTAGCTTCCTGTCACTATAGCCAAGGCAGAAATTTAAGGTACAGTAACTCATTTTATAGTCATTCTATCTGGCACTGAATATAGATTGGAAAAATTCTTTGCTTGAGCAAGATGTGTGGTAATATTGTTATGCTATATTCAAGCGCTCTTTGAAAATAAATTAGATTCTCATGAGTGCGAGAGACTAGTATCCCCTACCACAGTCAGACCTGACACAGGCAAGTCTCCTCCTTACTCAGAACTGCTAAATTCTGTGAAGAGGAAAACCAGCCAAAAAGGTTTTTTTTTGGTTTTTTTTTTGTTTGTTTTTTTTTTGTGACCCCTAAAGGATTTGGTCTTTAGAAAGGCTAGATAAAGCATTAGCTGTGGGCAGAACATCTTAGGAACCACACCTGTTCCCCAGGCCTGTGCACGCACATCTCCCCATGCCAAATCAAGCTGGTGTATCAAAAAAGGGACCCAAATATTTAGGGC
Organism: Chroicocephalus ridibundus; assembly: GCF_963924245.1. Classification (NCBI taxonomy): domain Eukaryota; kingdom Metazoa; phylum Chordata; class Aves; order Charadriiformes; family Laridae; genus Chroicocephalus; species Chroicocephalus ridibundus. Next base: position 72,211,965 of record NC_086285.1, on the reverse strand, counting down.
AGAAATCCTCGCTCCGCTTGTAAGTTCTGTTTTTCTTCTGGTGCTTCCTCTCAGGCTCCAAAAGCTGCCCCTTAAATGCTGCTTGTGAATGGAAAAAATTATGCACTTTCAAATTCTCTCCTGGGGAATGAGGGCTCATATCTCTCCCTCTCACACTGATACTGTAATTTCACACTTTTTTTTTTCACCAGCAGTTGAGCGTCTCCTTGTTATATATGACATGCATGTTTCATTTTCATTAGGGCTTTTATAGTTTGAGAGGCCTGATGAGCAAGGGAAAGCGAAGTGGCTGGGTGGAAGGGCTGCCTCCTGAAGGGAGGTGGCTGCAGGAGGCGGTGGGCTCTCCCATGTCCCAAATAGTGCCGCCACCCTTCCCAAGATGATGCAGGGTTTTGCTGACAATGAAGCCTCCAGTGAGACCACAGCCTTTATTACTGCTATTGCAAAGCTGTATGTATACACAGCGGGAAGAAACAGGGCTGTAAAGTGGAAGGTATCAATCAGAAACACCCTCCTTTTCTTTGCCGTAGGGATGAGACCAGGGCATAGAGAGCCTATGGGTGATTAGCTGAGCTTTTGCTTAAACTAAAGAAGTCCAATGTGGTACTTGTTGGATGGAAACTAAGCTAAACTAAGTAGGGACCAGGCTCTCTGATGACTTATGATTAAGGCAGCTAGGAGCTAGTCCACTGTATCTGAATAATGTCATGGTTAGTTGCCACCCAGTTATCAAAACTGTCTGGGCTTATCATCATCTTAGAAGAGCTCACACATTCTTAGTCTCGTCTCTCACCAGGAGAAGGGCAAGATGTGGAAGCCTTTGTGGGACAGAAGATGGAAATGCTGCTTGCTGCATTTTGTAGCTTGACTTACTATGGCTGGACATTTAACTTGTTGAAGAATAGTTTGACAATTACATGGAGGCTACTTCTTTCCATGCCCGCCGATGGGGTGAGCTCTCAGGCATTTGTATAATTGTTACTGGCTGCTGGTGCTAAACTGTTTGCTTGAGGAGGGTTGTGCAGTCTGAATCTGATGTCTGGGCACTGCCATGGGTCTTCGGTCTTTGTGCTTTAATTGCTTGTGGCACTGACCATACACAGGAAGAAAAATGAATTAAAATAATTTAGCTGTATAGAAAGTATTTTTGTATTAAAAGCCACCCCAGACCTGTAAGGTTGTCATGTAGCAAAATTAAGCTAGGTTTATCTGTGGGTAAGCACATACAGCTTAGGTTTTGAATACTCAAAGGATACTTTCCTCTGGATGTCTATTACTGATAATGGTGCAGTATCAGAAGCATTAAACGGGTTTTCTGAGCACGACAAAAACTGATAGCTGTAAGTAATGGCCTATAAACTCCGCGTTTCCTGAAATGCAACCCACACTGAGGCGATGCAATCAAACTTCTTTTATATGAAACCTTCATGTACGCTCCCAATTCTTTTCCTTCTGCATTCCCACCTTCCTGCCCCTTGGCATTCATTCACTGCTGACATGTTATTAAAGTTGTCTCTGAAGCTGGCCCAAGGAGTCGTACATATTATTTACATCACAACAGAGCCTGGGAGCATCAGACAGGGCTGGGGGTCTGTTGTGCCAGCTGCTATTCAGCCTTTAAGTACAAAGATAGTCCGGCCCAAAGAGATTTCTATCTTGAATTTTAACAGGTAGACAGAGGGAGATGATTGTTTCCTGATGCTTCAGACTCTTCATTCAAGTTGCTGTGAGTAGCAGTCTTTAGGAAAACCTCCTTCTCTCTTGCAAGGGTATCATACAAGACTGCCAAATTGAGATATGCTGAGTTCATCACTAGCTGGTGGTGCAGAAGCCACAGCAGCCAACCAGTGGCGTGTAACACTCCCCCGGGTAGAAGTAAAGTGAACACAAAGATTTCACAAATTCATTGCGAGTCCAATGCGATGCTCATATTCAAAGCATGTGCGTATTTCCACCTCAAAAGAAAGAAAACAATCCCCCTAAATCCCTCAGAATCAACCAGATTTTTTAAAGCTTTTCTGTGGAAAAAACCCTTTAAACCATTTAAAGCCATGTCAGAAAGTAAGTATACAAAACACTGGAGACCATCATATGCTTATATGAGTTTAACAAAACACAAAGCATTACCAAGTGTAATTACACAGTCCAGCTATTAGTAGCTTTACCTCTGGCTGTTCTCCATCCTGCTTTCAAGCTACATCCTTTCCTTTCATCTTATTCTACACCACATGAAACAGGTGAGCTGTTCCCTTTCTATAGCTCAGGGCTCCAGTCACATGGCTCTCAAAGCTTGGTATCTTCATTTAATCAGTTAAAAGAATCGAAATAATCAGAGATCTTTCATGAACTCCATGCCAAAATTTAATTCTGTTAAGCATTCAAAGCTTACCAAGTTCAAAAAATCAAGAAAAAAAATAATTAATTTTTCCTAGGAATATCTACTTTGAAAAGCTGCCCTGGGGGGTACATTTGTAGTTTAGGAGAATCTCTCTTACAAATCACCCATACATCACCGCTAGCAAGTTCCACAAAAAGAGAACTCCAATGCTTTTTATTGTCAAGGCAACACTGTGGTTTCTGCATCCCATTTGTTCATGCATAGATAGTAACAGCATCCACTTTTTATCTGATTCCATTTGAATTTTTATCTTGACTTAACTGCTAATGATTTCTAACAGGAAAGTACAAGCTGTTTAGGGTTATCTTCACCAATAACAACTTTTGACAGCAAAGAGATGGTGATACTTCCTCGTAAGTCTGTATTTGGTACCTCACCAGTGGATTATATGACAGTGCCAATATGTTAAACTGGATAGAGCAGTGATTTTCAGTTTTGGGGTCCTTGAATGCATGTATGGGACTGGCAAATTATTTTTAAGGGTCTGTGAAAGGTGACTCAGATAAGGCAGGCTCATGACAATAGGCTTAAGTTGGCTTGAAAGCAGCCTGAAGTGCCCCTGGAAAATGCTGTGGGGTCTGCAAACTGGAAGAGATTAGAGCCCTGGGGCTACGCTATCTGCTCTGATTTAGGAGCTTGGGTCCATGTTATCTGTTGTGCCATTCTTTCTCCAGCACAAGATTAACCTCACATTGTCACATATGGGTATCTTGGGGCCCTCCTCCACCAAGACCATCTGACCCCAGAGAGTGCAGATATTGCCAGGGGAGACATCGTATTGAGTTTCTATCAAGATCTGTGCTGCTTTTAGCAGCAGAGAAGGCTTAAGATGTCTGTTAGTATGAAAAGAAATAAAATATGTAGGGGGAGTTTGATTGTGAAACAGAGAGCTGTATTTTCCAAACAGAGAAGTACGTGATGCTAGTTTTGCTGTGAGTTCATCTGCTCTGTGAAGTCACCTTCCTGACATGGGGGTCACTTTTGTATATGTTTGCTAAAGACCTCCAGAGATCATCTGGTCCAACCTCTTGCTCCAGACAGGGTAGACTCGAAAGTTAGGTCAGGTTGCTCAGGTCTGTGTCCAGTCAAACTCTAAGTATCTCCATGAGTGGAGATTCCACTCTCTGGGCAACCTTTGCAGTGGTGAAAATTTTGACTCTTATGGTATTTTTCTCCCTTTACGTCTCATCAAAATTTCTGTGGTGGCAGCTTCTGCCTGTTTGCCTTCCATCCTCTCACTGTGTACCTCCAAGCAGAGCCTGTCCCTGCCTTCTGCATACTCTCCCATTTGGTAGTTGCAGACGGCAGCATGATCGCCCTTTGTCTCTCTCTTCCCAAGGTAGACAAGCCCAGCTCTCTCTGCCTCCTCTCCCACATCATGTGCTCCAGCCCCCTGACCATCTTGGTGGCCCTCTCCACTAGACTCATTCCAGAATGTCCTCATCTGTCTTTACCAGGGAGCCAAGGCAGGACACAACATTCCCAATGCAAGCTCATAAGTGCTGAATATAGAGGAGCGATCGCTTCCCTCAACCTGCTGGCTACACGCTTACTGAAATAGCCCAGTGTTTGAGGTTGAGTCACAAGGAGGGGGCGGAGGTAAGCACGGGTAAAGGATGGATATGCTGTAGGGCACTGAGGTAACAGGGCTACACACACCCCCATCGCAAGTAGGATGGCTTGGTTTCGGCAAACAGGCTGTTTGCTCACAGCTTTCCGCCCCACCCTGCTGCTCAGACCGAGGAGATGCTCGTGAATCACTGTAATTCAGAAAGAGTCTAGTTGGCTTTCAGTTGCCACAGCTGTGAGCTGCGGCACTCACGCAGATGATTCACAAAGGGCTCAGCCTCCCAGGGGCTGGGGAGGCCACCGGTTTCAATGCCAGACATTGCAACCTCCTCTGTGTACGAGGGGTCTTACATGCACCGCAGGAATCGGTGGGATTTGAATTACAACCTCCGTGGTTATTCCTTTACGTCTTTTTCCTGTCTTCCTCTGCATTTGCTATGGAAGCTGTTGGGGAGTGTGTTAACTGGTTTGTTTGCTATTTTGTTATTGGATTTGGCTGAAGAACTGTTGTGGGGAATTGTGTGGAGGGGAGTTCTCCCTCTTCTCCTAGCTCAACATAGGAAATGTGGCAAGGTCATCAAAGGGTGGGCAAAATTCTTTGTCAAGCCGTAGACAGATTTCATATGGGTCATGACAGGAACTCCAAACTTAACGCTACCACCACCAACAGTCTTACAAGAGCTGTGAACTATTTGGCAGAAAACTGGCAGTTTTGTAACCAAAATCCAATTTTGCAGGGAAGTTAGCTTTGTGCCTTTTTTTTTTTTTGGATAGTATTTTGCTGTTGTGAAAAGCAATACATATGGAAGCCCATTAGAGCCTAAGGCTATTGTTGATACAGTCTTGACTCATTCTTGGCACCTTTTTTTTCCATCTTCCTTCGATAGCTCAGCTGGTAGAGCGGAGGACTGTAGGCTGTCTGTAGAAAGTAATCCTTAGGTCGCTGGTTCAATTCCGGCTCGAAGGAAAGGTTTTGGGTTTTGTCTTTCACTTATTTCTGGAATTTACAACTTTGCAGAACTGTCCTTTCCAACCATATGCCCCTCTACAACCCCGTGAGAAATTTAGTCTATTTAAAACATACCACTTTTAAGGATTTCCTTTTCACTTCCCTCCTTGTCTGCTTCAGCTGGTCGTTACAGCTATGGTGCTTTGACCATTGCCACCTCTCTACCTTATCAGTTGATGCCCATTGTATGAGCTTCTCTTCTGCAGGGGCTCAACACCTTCCACAGACCCTTGTAAGCTAGAGCAGACCCACAGTGCAGAGCTTGTAGAGCCTCTTTTAGCTGAGTTGCGTCCAGTTATTTGTGACTCCTTGTTGCTGGCTTCACCCCTTTTCCCGTTCTTCAGTTTTGAAGTTCTGAGGTTTTGAGGGGCGAGGGACTAAGAGAGATGGGGAAGAAAAATGTTTTTGTGATGACAACTCCATGATCATTCATCTCCAGGTGCAGCCACTACATGCAGCTATAATCATTGGCCTCGTGAGAGGGTTATGAATACCACCGCGAACACTGCCGAGGTGTATCATTTCCGCGCACTGTCTATTTCAATCAAGAATTGTAAAGGTTGGGGCCGGTTACAAAGGAAATGGCTAAGAAAGAGGCAAGAGAGCCGTATGAAAGGACGCCACAGGCTGGGTTAACGAGACATTCTAAAGACTCATTCATACAGAAACCAACATCAGAAACTTTCAGAGAATAGAAAACAGGGCACTGTGATCTGTTAAAGAAAATTTTGTTTCACAGAGGAAGCTGACTCACTTTCACAAGACACAATCAGCTCTGAGAGATCTGTGAGAAGCTTTATTAAATAAAAGATTAGAGGTTTTTAGATGTTTACATTAGATGAGATGACATTAGGGATCCAAATCCTGAAGCTCATGCAAAGCTTCTCATGCAAAGCGTCTCCTCATGCAAAGTGCAGTACTAAGGTGAACAAAGATAGGAGACGGAGGTGGCAATTTTGTTTCGTTGCTTACCTTTCGTTGTGGTATAAATATACTTAGTATTGTTCAATAAGAAATATTTGCTGTAAGTTGGAGTCAAATGCCTCAAGGAACCAGTACTAAGCTAGAATGAACAATCAAGTGACTATATGTAATTCCAGTATTTTAAAAGTTGTTTTGTTTTTTTTTTTTTTTACTAATTAGCATCAGATCAATGACCATCAATCATAGTAGAACACTAGTTTTCTTTGTCCTTCCAAATCCAGCTGCGTTAATTCCTCTTTAGCCTGCACAGCAGTACACACAACTTCATAACTGTAATGGGTCTTCAGCACAGGGAGGCACAGGACAGGAGAGAGGGAGTTCTGCCTCTCCTCTCAACGCCACAACCAGCTCTCCAGGCCCTGACGGGTGGGCAGGCCATGCATTTAATGCCCCGTAGGTCCTCCTACAGCAGGATGGAATTGTAAAAGCCAGGGTGGGAGAGGCAAGCAGCCTCCCGTGCAGTCCCACTGGGGCTCCTAGGGAGGAGGATGCACAGCAGCAGTGTCTCCGGTGGAAACTGGCAGCTGCTTTAGACGTGGAGGAGGAGAGGGGTATGATCTTGGGTGATGCCACAGGAGGAACTCAGGTGTATTTGTAACCAGCCTGGGTTACAAATCTGTCCCATGGTGCCCAGGACAGATTTCCTCCTTGCAATGCGCCTTTTACGGTCTTGGTGAGCAATAAGACAAAGTAGAAACCTTTCCAAATGAGTGAATACATGACTCATGCATTTAATTGCGGCAATAAGCCTGAAGCTTTTGATTAAAAATCTGCCAATAATTGTGAAAAGTAAATCTTTGTGCTCGTATCGGAGCAGGGACCAACGCTTTCCCTGGGACTGGGGAATGGTGGTGACTGATGAATGGACTGACTGCCTCACAGGTATTTTGTTGATGTGCAGATCTTTGCTGACTTAATATTTCGGTCTGGGTTGCACAAGGTATGACTGCAACAAGAATGAAGGGAAAAGGGATTAATTAAAAGTAGGTTGTCAGCGCACGTAGCGTTTGCTCTGTGGTTGAAAAGGGCGAGTTGTTACAGCATGGATTCACCCTCATATTACTACACACCGGTGGGTAACTGGTTCCTGGTGGTGAATATCCCCTGATGTGGTTAGCTTCTGTTATCCCATGGCGGTTTCATGCCATGCTATTTCAGCTACCAGGGCTGCCCCATACTGATACAATGGTGGCGCTGACTCTGTGTCTTTCTCCACAATGACATCTGCACAAGGTAATTTTATAAAAGTTCCAGTAAATGTAGCCAGCAAAACAGAAATGTGCATTTAAATGAAGTTCTGGTGGTTTTTTTTTCTCACACATGTGGGTTGAACTTCAGATAGCAAAGGTAGGAAGTATTTAAAAAATTTATTGCCTTCTGCGTTTAGGAGCTGCAGCCTTCTCTTTAATCATGAATAAGCTTCCTCGCACAGCCAAACTTCTCTGTCTCATCGGACACTGTGAAGGTTGCCGTGTCCTTGTCTGAGGAGTCGCACCCCATGGACCAAACCTCTGAAACAAAGATGTAACCAGATGGGGACAACACGATAGGCCAGCAGTAGTAAGCTCCTATTAAACAAGATAATGTTTGTTATCAGTGGGATGAGTGGGATGTTCATTCCCTTTCCAAAACACTTTTTCCTCTTCTTGTCTCCTGTCTTGTCCCAAAACAAACTTTTAACCTATTCCCTAATTTAGAAGCAGCGTACTTCCTGGTGAAGAAATTGAAGCTCATGCAGTTGACGTGAACGTGTTGCAAAATATCTGTACTTTCTCTTTAAAGGAAAGAGCAGTGCTTGCATTCCCATAGGACAGCTTGGTGAGACGGATCCAGTCACTTGTGCCCACAGCACTTCTTACGTGGTTATTTTGCTCCTTGGCTAAGCAGCAAGCGTTACATGGTTTGTGAGTGGTCTTGTCCATGCTCATTCTGGAAGTGACTTTTCGTTAAAAATTAAAAGTGCAGTTTTGGCACTGGCGTAACTCCAAGTTCTCAGTTGTACTTGCTTTGAATGACTTTGTATATCTTGAGCTTTGTTTTGGTTTTCCAATATAAATGAATCCAGGCCTCGCTCTAGACACCTGATTTCACCTGGTTGCATCAAAGCCATATTCCGACACAATGTGAAACAACTGAGCAACACAGGGCTTGCCTAAGGAAGTTCACTTAATCTTAAAGAAGCTTCAGAAAAGCTGGGTAATCTCTAAATTTTGAATGATGTGCACTATATGCTCCAGTATCAGCCCAGAAACGTAGCTCTGCAGCAGTGATAAGACTGAAGACCTAACTTTGCACTGAGCCCACTGCTTTCCTTTGAGCTCTGTAAATTTTTTCTGCTGCCGTTGTTCTCTTGTAGCCCACCTGTTGCCTCTGGTCATGCAGGTTTCGATAAAGTGCTTTGAGCAGGGTCATATCTTTGTAAAGTTTTTAATGATAGCAAGGAAAACATGGTCTCAATTCCTATCTGGAGTAGTAATACAAATAAATAGTAACAACTGCACGGTTCCCTTACAGGTCTAGAGGTAGAATCATGGTGATTAAAATAATGTGTAATTAAGGACAGCTTGAAAAGGCTTTTAAAACCAGGAAGCAAGTCAAGGTGCTTTGCTGATGATTTGCTAGTTTGTAAAAATTGCACCTTGCTAGTTTGTAAAAATTGCACCTGATTGCAAATTGGTTTGCTTTTACCATGAAGTAAAACTATTCTCCAGTGTGTGTTTGGCTGAATTTATGAAAAGCATCTCAGCATGGCTGGAAATGACCAACAGTAGTTTCTGCCTTAACTTGCAACCACCAGATCAGGTAGGTTTACACCAAACTGAGTAACTGTTTGCACATTTCTCCAGGCCTTCTTAACAATCCTCTACCAACCAATTTTTCTTCTTTCTATTGTAGTTGTTATAATCAGACCTTGATAAGAATTGCTGCCAGAGACATCCAATCAGTCCCATGTTATCATCTGGAAATGATTAGAGTCCTCAGGACAGATTGAAGCCATTTTGATAGCATTGATTAGTTCCTTATTTCAAGTTGTGCCATTTCACCATTCACTGTTTTAAAATTCTTGCCTCATTTACAAAGATACCTTTTTTTTACATTGTAAATAACAAAATGTATTTTGTTGTGTGAATCCAAATAAGCTTTGAAGTTTGTGGCTTTGTAATTTGAAAGTCATCTGGAGAGTGTATGCTCTCTTGCCAGCTTTAATCAATGCACAATAATCAATTATCATATCAAAGTGTTCAATTACTCCTTAGTGAAGAGGTGCTGTAGCTGTTTGGCTTAATTTCCTAGAAGATGCTCAGCACTCTTACTGCAGCATTGGGGTTATTTAGCTGACTGCTCATAAGATGTCTGCTGTGAAAACGAAGCTGGTGCTATTTGAACACCGGCCTCCTTGCAGAAATGTCAGATGCGTCTCTGACACCGCAAACCGCTTCTCTCTATCTAATTTGTAAGTTGGGTGTATCGTGTTGTTGCCAGTTCCTAAGAAGGGAGTCTTTGTCCATCTGTCTGTGCTTTTGTGCTTAGGAGGGATGCTAAGAGTCCTGGCTCCTTCTCTGCAGAGTATGGAGAGGTTTCAGCATTCCTTTTTCCTGCAATACACTACCCTTCTGTTTCCCAGGGATTATGGGAGGAAAATTACTGTTGATTCTTGGGTGAGTATGTTTCATGTTTATTTGAAGGCTGAGGAAAAGAAATGTGAACAGGTGAAGCATGATTGCTGCTTAAGTCCCCCAAAACTTATAGAGGCTTAGGAAGATCTGTATTTGTGAATCAAGAGTCACTTCAAATTCAGAGTTGAGGTGCCGGTATTCTATATTGCCCTTTTTGGAGTATATGGAGCTAAAAAAGGCCCTAATAATTTTAATGTCAATGTAAGGCCATTCTGGAATCACTATGTTTTGAATGCCACACTATCCTTAGTGTATCCATCCTCACGTCCCTGTGACACGGAGAGGTACCAATGTCCCTATTTCACATAACATTGTTAGTCCCTAACACTGCTGCTGTTGAGTGATGGGTAGCAGAGCAGGAAAAGTCACCTGAGCCTTCAGAGGCTCTGACTGCTGCGTGTCCTGACCACCCTTCCTCACTTCTGGAGTTCCTCGCTTTTTGGTAAACCATCGATTTAATCCTCCAAGAAACCAGCAATGAGTTTTCCCTTGACTTCAGTTTGCAGCAGCTTTGCAGCCTGAATGGTCTCCTCGGTTCTTCCTCCCAGAAAGATATCAAACTACCAGTGTGTAAAACTCTAGGAGGATATTGCTGTATTAAATCTTGGAGCATTGCCACAACCAGTTTTCCAGCACTGACTCCATGCCAGGAGAGCCGAGCGGTGTGTGCTGGAAGGGAGAGATCCTTCTGCTGTGGTCAAGTGGGGAAGGAGGAGAGTGGTGGCAATCGATCAGGGCTGCTGGTGCAGGAGCCCTGCTCGGAGGTGCATCCGTCCACCCACCCACCAGCTGTGGCGTGCTGTTGCTTTCCTGCGGGAAGGCACGTGCATGTGAACGGATCAGTGCTCGGTCCTTCGTGAAAAATGAAACCGCACACGTATCTAGGAAAGGATAGCGGAAAAATGGAGAGGGCACGAAGCTGTGTTTGAGCCATGCTTCATCAGGCTGAAGGAAGGGGAGCATGAGGGGCTCTGCGGCGAGAAGGTCTGTAAAAACATAGCAATTATCCTCATCTCAGCTTGCCTATTGAGAAATAATCAAACTTGTGATGAGTCTTGTGACCTGTCAGACCTCTTAACTGAACTGCAGCTGAAGACATTCACTATAAAAGGTATAGGCTGCTTCTTAATGTTGATTTTTAACCATGAGAGTTCCTAAGGGAAATAGCATATAGTAATAACATTTAATGGTATTCTGATGAGCATCTGGTGTTGGGTGGTTTTTTTTTTTTCCTTTTAAATTGCATTAAAATTAAAACTGCAGTGTTGCACTGAGTCCTCATTTCCTGTTAGGAGAGGAATTATGATGCTCTATTGATTGGCAAAGCTGTTTCCCATCCTGCATAAGTGTGGTTAGTGGACAGAACTTCTCTCATAGACACGGACGTGCCCTACCACCCCCCTCAGTTCTGAAAGTTTTTCCCTCTAAATTATTCATAGTGAAACCACTGATCCTCAAAATTTAAAACAGAGAAGAGAAGGTATGAAATACTCTCGTGTATGCCTTTGCATTAATTTATGTGCTATCACATTGAATAAAAGGAAATAGCAAGTTAAGCATGTTCAAGAAGCCACATGATGAGTATAATTGATGCATTCAGCCTATAGAACATAGATATAATAGTCCATTGTAGTTATGGGATTGGCCAGCCAATATTTTTGCCTTGGAGATCATTACTTAAGCAGATGACTCTTGACCCTTTTCTTTTAGTGCTTCGAGAAGTTTGCCAGAAAGTACCCTTTTGTGCTAGTCAGCCTTTAACATCTCCCTCTGAGCAGCCTCAATTTTTCATTTAACTTACTTCTGAACATTAATCTGCTTTTTATCCCAAGGATCTTTATGAGAAATAAATTGGAGCCTTTTCAGAAATGCAATTGTAAAAGCTTCTTCCTTACTAGTTAAAAGCATGTCACAATGTAGCAACAATGTATGTGTCATAAAATGGTGTATTTAACAAAAAATCAAAAATAAAGAGGCAATGGAGCAATGCTGAAGAAACATGCTGGGTGTTTCTGTGTGGAAACTCACTTACCTGTGCAGTCTTTGGAAGCTGAGGAAATGCTTATAGCAGCGGATCAGAGAGCAAAGAAACTTACTCTCGGCAAGACGAAGATCTACTTGGACATAACTTTACAGTTACCATTGGTCCTCATCCCCCCGAGATGGACGATGGGCAGAATAAAGAGAAGAGCTCACAGCCTAAATGGGAAACCTCATTAAAGCACCTCGTTTAAACAGGTGCTGACTCAGGAAAGGAAGAGTGCTGGTTGAGACCTCGAAGATTGAAGTGGTGCATAGAACCGGGTGGTTCCTTTTCAATGTTGTTGGGGGGGAAAAAAGCAAAGGGGATGCCAATGAAGAGGGTGGGCTCCACTGGGGAGAGCCTGCACTGACCGATGGATGCTTCCTCTGGGGGCAGTTGTCATCTGAATGCTTGTTGGTACCCAAATCTTCCCCATGAGAGGTACTGGTGTATGCAGGGATAAGGAAAGAAAATCCAGGTTTTAATCTGAGTTGGATTGCCCTTTATAGGGCTGCAGATACTAAAGTTTTGGTGTAGCGGAGAGAAGAGGTATTTTTCTTATCAACTACCCCCTTACAAGGGGAGTGCAGGTAGGCTTCTGGAATGAATTATAAAGAAATCCTTCATCCTCCTATAAAAAAGAATAAAAAACCCTAACATAAAGGCCAGTGATAAGGGATCATTGGTGATTTGAGAATGAATGTGACTTGCAGCCCCTCTCTCCCCACCCTGGTAATGACTGGTGAAAACCCCTCTGAAATATGGCTTCACTGAAGCCAAGGGGCCAACACGTTCCTTCCCATTTGTTTTCTTTCTGATGGGGCCTTTCTCTGCTCAGTGCACATGACGATACCCACTTTATTAAAAAAAAACCGACACAAATGGTGGATGCTTTTTCTTTGCTAGGAAAAACAGACCTTGGCAAATAATTACTTCTAGTTCTTATTCCTAACATATGCATGACTTATTATTTATAGAGACTTGTAATAAAAATGGGAATGATTTTCTTGACCTGGTAAGTTACAGCTTAAACCAATAAAAGAACAAAGGAGGGGGACGTAAGAAGAGGACATAGGAAAGGGTTTTGTTGAAAGAGTCACATGTGCAGCTAATAGATGTACCCAGAGAAAAGAGATAAAATACCCCAGATTAATAACTGTGATGTTCTGCTGGCTTATTGCTTTCTAAAGGCTTTACCCTCTGTGGACACAGAGCTGTGTAAAAGATGAAGTAGTTGCACTTCACGTTTTAGTCATCCCCGTAATGATGGCAACATCTCTGTTACAAACTCACGATCTCCAAGGAAAGCAATCCTCTCTGTAGTATTTCCAAGGGAAAAATTAATCGGGTTCACTTCTCTGTGTTGCCTCTGTACTTGCTCCTCCATTCTTTGCTTCTCGCTGCTTGACCTTTGTTGAATTAGTCATGTAAAGCAACAAAATACTGCTTTAAGTTCATAAATCTTGGTCCTCTTATTTCCTGCGAACAGGTCCAGCTGAGAAAGTGAAGAAGAAACCTGTCAGGATGCCATAACAAGCACCGTATATCAGAAACCCACTGGACAGAAAACCTAGCTCAAACACTAACTTTGTTTTTGCAAAGCAGGAAATGTTGCTTAAATTCATATAGTAAATATTTCTTTGTGTATCACGGGGAGCTTTCATGTAAGCTCAGATTATCTGGAAATCAGGACGAGGCCTGAACTTTGCTCCCTCATCGCTTAGAAAAGCAGTTGTCTGGGGTATTTTTCAAGGAAGCCCCTCGGCTTTTGAGCTAGGCAGAAACGCATCGCAGTTGATCGTGATGCTGCATTCTACAGAGATTAGAGAGAAAGACTTTTGGCTTGATACTTAAAAATGAGGAAATGCTTCAGAAGGAGAGAGAGAGATGGGCAAAGATCCCAAAGGGGAGAGAACCAGCAAAGGGAAAAGGTCCGTCACACATATGGGAAAGGAGAAGAGGGACAAGGATGAGAGTGATGTTTATTTCACAGGGGTGAAATCAGAGTCACATTAGAAGAAACCCACCAATTTATTTTTGTTTTGACTGTAGAGAAGTTTGAAACTGGTGTAAAATGAGCTGATTCCCCCTCTTTTTCTTGCTTTATACCAGTGCCGGTCCAGAAAATACCATTGCATGCAGGATCAAGAGAATCACGAGAATCTAGGGAGACACAGAGATATCCTTAGTACTGATGCCTCTGAGGGAAGAGGGCTGGGGGGGGCTGGAGGAGGGTAGGGGTAGTTTGGGCATTAACCGCTTGGGTAGGTACAGGGGAACGTGCTAGCGCTCACCCATGGCTTTTTCCAGGGCCCTGCATCACAACACTCCTGCCAAATATTTTGCAAGCGTACAGAACTAGCTTTCCCAGCAACAACCTGGCGCTTGGTTATGTTGTCCCTGGTCTTCCCTCTGCTGCATACATGGCAGCTCTGCCTTATCCGTGGAGGACCCAGAGCCCAGGGGGGAAATGTCTCACCCGCGGTGGTGGATTGCTTCAGCCAACAAGCCTGGCAATCTTGTACTTTTATGAACACTGAGCTCACCTTGGATATTAAAAGAAAGAAATGCCTTAGCTGGTAAGCGTGTTGGGTCTCTTCCAAGGCACACTAGAGCGTTGCTCTGCACACCAGCATGGAAACAATTTGCAGGCAGGAGAGCCGGTAAGCGCTCTCTCAAGGAGCTGTGCCACATGCTCTTCCCTCCCTTCGCCTTCGGAGTTGTTCTTTATTCAACCTCTTTTGCTCCGGTTTCACCATCTAAGCTTAAATGTGGCCTTCTGGCATGGAGAATCTGGGTGAGTAGAGCCACGTTAGTTGTAAAATCCCTAGCCAATCTTATTTTTTGGCACGAAGGTGGCTGCTATGGCATTGTTTTTATTATTCATCAAAAGGAAACTTTTCAAAGTAAATACATCAAATACCACATAACATAAGCTCTTCCCAACCACTGCTTCCTCTCCCTTTTTCTTTTCCCCTACCTTCTATTTTTATAAGTAATCAAGTTGTTACTCCAGAGTCAATTCCAGGTCATCTTTCATTTGCTCAAAATATATCCTTATTGGCAAGCTATTTTCCCATTATTCAGGAACACACATATTGTTTTACTTACGGCTGTGTGCTGTATTTTATGTTCTCATATAAATGTTATGCCTGGATTATCATAACTAGAGCAAACTGGTTTTAGGGCTTGTTGGTTGTTATTTTTAGGTTCCCCCTCCCTCCCCAAACAGGAGAGAAATATTATTATATCTATTTTTTGTTATCTTTTCTAGTTTTAAAGTGACTTGACTTTTCACATTTCTCTCTAGTAATGTAGATTTCCCCTCTGCTGTGCGAGTTTCCCCGAGTGTGGGGAACAATGATAGCAGAGGTTTGGGAAAAATTAAGGGGTAAGCGTCATTGCTTCCATCCCACGAGGGACAGGAAAGAAGACAAGGTAGGGACAGATTCCAGAAATTTCATTACCTGCTGTGTAAATAAAGTAATTTTTCATATCTGTTTTAAACTGCTACTAGTTTCAAGGAGTGTCCCTGTTTCTAGTGTTGTGGGATCTGGCAAAATATGGTGAGTTCTGCATTCACTTACTATTTTCTTGATTTTGGGAGCTGATCAAATAGAGGCTCATATTTACGTATTAAGGGCTCAGTGAGGGAAAGCACCTAAGTCCCATTGGCTTCAGCATGTTCTTAAATATTTACTGAAGTGATTAGCTTTCTTGAGGTCTTGATGTAAAAGAATGCATTTGTAGCAACAAATACATATTGTTATTATTAATCTTATCACTGTATTTCATGCCTGTACGTGCTTATGCTTGATGCGCTACAGAGACATACAGCACGCAGAAGAGATGGATTTTCTTCTGCACAGGTGACAAAAGGCAAAACAGAATTTCCCCCTTATTTTTAGGCTGTCTGCAGCAGTGGAAGACCACTGGAGGAAAGTGTGCTGCCGAATTCCCTGCAGTCTTACGGGTTTGGAGTTTTTTTTGGTATGGTCTTCTAATGCAGAAAGGCACGGTTCTGCCCCCCGCCGCCCAAAGAGTAAGACCACGTGCACATCTTAAGCTACTAAGTTTATTAATACTCTGTGCTTGTTAATTTGTTAATGACTTATAGGCACTCAATTTGTGAATGACTTGTAGGCACTCAGAGCATTAAAAGAAATCTCCTCCTGGAGGTTTTTAAAAGAGAACTCTCCTGGATTTTTTTGAAGTTGAGATATTCATAGTTTGCATGGGCTTGTTTCTTCTGAGTAAATGTGTGCTAAATGCTAATGCTTGCATTATAACCGGGTGTCTTATAGTAGGTATGATGTTTCACTGGCGCCCAAGACTCAAGAACAGAGATGATGCATGAACATTTGGGCCACATCAGGTGAATTGTTCAAAAAATTCTGATCTCTTTCATTATTTTAACCTCCAAAGAAGAAATCCCCTATAGGATAAATGTTTAATCATTAAAGCAAACAGACAAACAAACAAACTAACCTTTTATCATTGTTGGTGGGAAAAATACGCCTTACACTTTGCAAGACTCAAAGGGAACAGCAGGCACACTTCTGGTTGCGAGTAATATTCTGGTTATTTGATGTTTTCAGGAGGAGAGAGAAGAGCTTGTAGCTGAATGGTTTCTCTGGCAGCTCCCTGGCTTGAACTTCAGGATGAACATTAAGCAAAATGCCAGAGTGAATGACGCTGACTGGGACATGTTTGTGTGACCCTTCTCTTCCCCAGACTAATTTAGTTATGCCCTGCTCCACAACAGTTCACAAGTTGTTCTTGAAACAGTAGGGGATCGCAGAGAGACAAGCTTTGCTCTCTGCCCACCTTGCCCTATTCACCTTCCACATTGCCCCAGGAACATTTAGTGCCGTGCCAATTACAGCCGTGATCGGGGCTGTCTTTAGTGGATGTTGATATCCGAACAAACAAACCAAGAGTCTGGTCTTGATTGCTGATGTCTTTACAATTTGGTTTCCTGTGGCGTGTTTGTACAGATGTAATGGTTGGTATTCCCCTGCTTTTAAATAATCACGACCATATTGGGGGGCGGGAGGACAGGAGTAATTTGCTGGGAGTTTGCTGGAGGAGCCCCCACCCGGCTCCTGTGGCTTAGCTTCTGTTCAAGCCTCGCTGCCTAACCCGCTGCTTGGGGTGGTGACTTCTGTTTCCATCTGTCCCCCTTCAGAAAGGGGCTTGTGATCCTTTACTCCTTTCAGCCCAGGGGAACTGTCATTATAGCAACTCTCGCATGTAATCACATCTTGTCTGCAGATTGAACCAACGCTGAACGGCACACAGAAAACTTCTCCAAGGACAAGGGCAATGCGGAGAGTGTGAATAAATGACCACCATCTCTGCAGATCCTTTGTACAGGAGGATACGTGTCCTGGATATCTCTCATTTCCTGTAGCCAAAGAAATGTTCTCTTTTTGCTTCTTTATATCCTGCTGATGAGTTGCTGCTGTGTTTGTCCAGAGCTGGTGTAGTACAGCTCAGCCTTGCCCTCCTCTGAGCCTCACTGGAGGAGCAGCGAACAAGCAGCTCCTAGTCAAACGAGCTGGAAGGACAGATTTGGGCTCTTTTCTCACCCTGCTGTGAACTTGGTCATAGCTGGTCACTTGGGTCATGCCTTGATCCCTGCTAGGCCAAGCCGCATGAGCTATGTAAAGCAAGATGCTTTACAGTCAAATAATAGCGGGAGTTCCTCTGCCGCTCCATCCTTTCTGCCCCAGGCAATGCCCTCACTCTTGTTACAATCTCTTTCCCCATACACGTGTTTGACATGTTTGGGAGCGGAGTCGGGAATACTTAAATCCTTTGCCATTACGTGGCCAGCAGGACTGGAGGAGCATTCTGCTCCAAGCAGAGCTCTCCCTCAGACTGCTCGCAGTCGTATCCAAATGGCAGTGGGGGGGAAAAAAAAAAGGCTAATTGTATGCTCTCCAATTTTCTCTATTAGGAAGATCAAAAGAATTGCTGCCTTTACTGGCAAATCTCAAGGATGAATTGTGGCAGCCAGACCAGTACTGGTCTGTGTTGAACTGTAGTCACCCAGAATAAATCAGCACTAATTGCAGTCTAGGGCTGTGATTCCAGAAGGGCTGCTTAAGCACCACGCAGTGACCCCGACTGCCCGGCTGGTAAAGCCAGTGGCAAAACTCCTGGGGACCTCAGGAGGCGCAGGACTGAGGCTGCACTCTTGCCTGCTTTAAAGCCAAATACCTTGTTACCTCTCTGAGGAAACAGGACGGATACAGCGATGGGGTGAGCACCCTGATCCCACCTTCGGTGGTGTGCAGCTGCCCCCGTGTTGCAGTATCCGGAGGAAAGGTGATACCTTGGCTTTCTGGCCGCAGGAGACCCGCACAAAGTTGCTGTGGTGGCCTCGGAGAAGATGGGGTGTCTGCCAGTTCAGGTTCTCATTTTTTCCCAGCTTCACCCCTGGCAAGTTCTGCCACCCACCGTGTCATCTCCTACCCCCACGGCTGGCTGTGGCATCAGCCAGAAGGACTGTTTCCACCGTGGCCAAGCAAATTGTTCTTCTGTTGCTCTCACTTGAGGCGATTCCTCCTCTTCTTCTGTGCCTCTCTCCAGAGGCGGTGGGTGCTGCCGCACGGGTGAGCGGATTAGCCGCCTTATTCACAGGAATGCAGAAGGATCAGCAAAAACTGGTGTCCACAACGCAAAAAGATTTCTATTATAACAAATTTTATTTTAATTTCATTCTCGCTGAAACTATCTGTGAAAGTAATGTTGCTTTAAATATAACTGAAATATGTCCATATAAATTTGGGATTTTCCTTGTAAAGAACAGGCAGAAAAAGGAATTCAAGTCAGTTTAAATGCTGAAAACTAGCCTGAAGACTTGAGGACAATTTTGAAGAAAGCTTCCTTACTGCTAAAAATGGAATCGCTTTTTCTCCAGAAAAACGAGGCAAAGATTGGGAAAAACGTTGGTGCGAAGGCGCAAATGTGGCCTGCAGGAAAGCAAAGGGGACGGGCCCCCTTCCTGCCCCTTGCTCATGGGGAAATGATGACAAGAACTGCGGGCATGAGTTGAACCGAAAGGGCTGTGGTGGGTACGAGGTTTGAGCCATGGGAGGTGACGAGGACATGACAGAGCAAGCCGCAGCTGCTCCATCCTTTGCTCACTCCCACTCATCCCGCCAGGCTCAGGAGGAAAGGCATCCCTGTGCATTAAGATAAGCAACTGGAAAGCTGAGCAAGATGGGTGCCTGGGTCGGGAGCAGCTCTGCGAGTGGGTGCCCTCCCCCGGGAGCTGCGAGGAGGGCCTCCAGGGCTCTGCTGCCTCTTCCTGGCCCCTGTGCGAGGCCCAGGAGATGCCTCCCGTGCCATAGGGGAACTTTGCCAAGCTTTGCCCTTGCAAGCCGAAGGCTGGGCACTGGGTGCTATTTGCTCTGTTCGTTATTAAGAGAAATTAAAAGCAACCCTCGGTCCGCTGTTAAATGTGGTGCGGAGAAGCTGACATCAATCACTTCCGCACTTGACCCCTTCAGAGCGATTTATAAACACGGGCTAACTAATCCTCCCCACAGGGCCTAGGGAGGGAGCGGGCAGGGATTTCCCCTCCTCTCTCTCTCCCACCTCCATTTTGTAAGAGGAGATGGGAGGTTGGATCCTGCACCTATTTTCCCCAGGTGACAGCAGCCAGGAGTGGGCCTGGCTGTGTCCGTCTGATGCCACGGGAGATGGCACGGCATGGGGCAACACATCCAAGCAGGGTACAGGTGAGGACCTCAGCCTTGGCTCAGGAGAGAGAGAGTTATAAGCAGCACACCACGACGCTGTGCTTTTTATAAATGATCGGAAATGACTTGCAGCCAGATGCTCAGCTGGTGTAAATCAGTGGAGCACTGCAGATTTAGACCAGCTGGAGAGCTGGCCCCTGCGCCCCAGTGGGAAGGGGATGGGGGAAAGGGAGAGAGGCTGTTTCTGGTAACCTCTCCACCAACCTTCCTTCTGGGTAAATATCTCCATATGTTAACAAATGCTAATTAAAACCAAAAGCGCAGAGGAGCTCTCAGGATGCTGTGTGTAACAGGAGCACCCCAGGATCCTGCACTGCTATAATCTTTCTCCTCCCACTGGATCTCACCTTTTATTTGGTGTTGCACCTCCCTGACTGATATTTAACCTTGCTCCTAGTGCTCTTTGTTGGAGTGTTGCCACGCATCCAATATTGGTCTGATGGGTGTAGGCCTGGTGTCTACAGACACCTGGGGGCAACCTCAGATGTTTCACTGGTCAAGGGGGAAAATATGTTTTATTGCAGTGTGCCTTGCAGTCACGTAAATAACTGTCCTCATCAGTCACAAACTTTATTGGGAAGGGACTCTGGAAATGCCCCTTCTTTTTTGGCCTCCAGGTGATCACCACCTTCTCTGTGGACTGGGATAGCTGTGAGTGTGGTTGTTTCTGGCGGACAAAGGCATTATGCTTGGGAAAAAAAAAAGCATGGATACCTGTGATGCCCTATAGATAATAATGAATAAGCACAAGCTTGCCCTTGAGGTGAAGAGGAAGTTTCAGAAGTGGATGCTCAAAATATCTATTTTACAAGGGCAAGAGTATCTGCAGGGGAGGCTGTGCATTGGGGCTGTCAGGCTCGTATTAGAGTGACATTTTCAAAGTGATGGATAGGATTTAGGATTTGATTCCTGCACTGCCAATAATGGCAGTTGCACTGTTGTAAAGATGGAGGGATAAATATGTTCCATATTCTCAATGCATCATTTCATAGCCAAAACTTTCTGGGGAAAATTCAAGTGTATATGATGGGTTTCCACAGAGACCCTAGCACTTCACAAAGGGGTCTGCGCATTGATGAGTGAGTCACTGATGTGCTCTCCTTTACTCAAAAGCCTAAGGATTTATTAATTATTTTTTTTTAAAGTTGTCATTATTTGCATTTCATAGAGCTGGCTTACGTGTTTGTATTAGAAACAGACACAAGAGAATTGCAGCAAATTACAGTGGCAGTGTAACAGAGGTGCACACGTTCAAATATAACAAACAGCCTCTCTCTATTTCTCAGTAAGAGCGTGTTCCCGTTGTCTTTAAGTCAGTGGTAAAAATCCTGTTGGCTTCTTGTGAATCAGAAGTGGGTACAAAATACTATTTCCCCACCCCATCAAGTCAGCCTAATATTTTTGCAGTAGTAGAAAGGTGATATAAGCAAGAAAATGGGGGTGAGTTGTAAAGCACCAGTTTAGTATTTCGGCTGTACACAAAATGATTGTGATGTAGGTACCCCAAAGAATGGGTAGAGGGGAGGACCTGGATATACCTTGACTTGCCCAGAAATGCCCCCAGAATGGTACTACTTTAACTTCTGTATGTCTTCTCATCAGTTTTCGCAGCCTTCATGTTACTGAAGTGTTTGGCTTGGATATGTTTATGGAGATTGCTGCCTAATACTCCAGGTCTAGCTTTTGTCTCAAGTGGCACTTATGGTGAGCAAATTAGCACCGAAGCCAAATTTGTTTTGTTGTGATGGCACTGCAGCAGGTACAGCTTTTGTAAACTGATGCTGCAAGAGAGGTAGGGGTTTTGCATCACTCCAGATCTCTTGAGAACTAAAGTGTTCAGGGAAATAACTGGTTGAGAGACAAAAAAAATACTGTTAACCGAGAAGTATTCTCAGACTGTCTCTTCTTAGAAATTCATTACTTATAATTTCTGTCCCTTTTCTAGAATTTTTGGCTGAAAGTACAGCACAGTAGTTCCTTTTCTTTAGTTGAAATCCATTTCATCCACACCACGTGTAACTCAAGTGGCTAACAAATACTGCGCAACCAACTTTTGAATTTTTATATTCATAGACAAGTATCAGCCAGATTTTCAAAATAGATTTTGTTTGTTTGTTTTTAATGTCCTTCTTCCAACATTTCTGTAGTGTATGTTTCATTTTTAAAAATACTATGAGCCTGACCTACAGCCCTGGCAGACTCCTTAGTATTATGTGGCTCTTCCAGGAGCTGAAAGACCTGCTGAAGATGCACGCTGGCTGGACCTTCCTTACCCTGCCACATGAGTAGCATGGCCCCGTTTCTTTTGTCGCTGAAGGGCTGGCCAATCTCCTCTTCACCTGCTGGTAGGTGTTTAGTAATACCAATGTTCTTTTTCAAATCCCTGTGAAATATGATGATCTAGAAATGCTGTAGCCTTCTAAAAGATGCGTGTGGGCTGTTTTCAGCTGGGAAATGGCAGCAGTATATGCAGTGGATGCCTAACTTTTTTGGCCTGTTGTCTATAGTCTCTCTTCTGTTGTCTGCTGGATGCTTCATTAGCATGCACATGTTACATCCTTGGCTTGGTCAAAGCATCCCAGAAGTGTATTTCACTCTGCAGCGTCTCACTTTGCCACGGGTGTTTATTTTTCCTATCATATATTTTTTTTGCTGGGGTGGGTCACAGGGCTGTCGAGGAGCCTTCTGCCAGGAATCAGTGAAGTCTGCGGGTGTGTTATTCCACACCCCAACTGTACCATTTCCACCCGGGCCTTGATGAATGCGGAGCAGCGTCACTGCAAGGTGACGGTAGGCCTCATGTTTCTGGAGGTGAAGGAACCTACATTGCTGCTCCGACTGAAACACTTGTTATTGGTTTTTAACTGTTGCTGTGAAGGCCTGGAAAGCACTGGTGTTGGCAAAGGGAAAGCGTTCACATCACAGTCACTGTCAGGCTCTGCAAGTCTAAGCACTTAGGAATTAAAAACACACCTACAACCACAATGGAAGTGATGCCGAAGCCAAGCCAGTCATGGGTACCATGCAGCTCTGGGCTGGCACCGACTGCACTATCCACACACCTCACTGTGACCTCTGGTACAGGGGAAGAGATTGCCACCAAACTGCGCGCTTTGTATTACTACAAGGTGTTACGCTTGCAGGAGATATGCAATCTCTGAGATGCACCATGAGCAGTGCATCTTGGTTAGACCTCAATTCATCATCGATACTGCATCAATGTTGAGATACTGATGAGCAAACATATGCATTATTTCCATACTGTGTCATAGAATCATAGAATCATAGGGTTGGAAGGAACCTCTGGAGATCATCTAGTCCAACCCCCCTGCCAGAGCAGGGTCACCTAGAGCAGGTTGCACAGGAACGCGTCCAGGCAGGTTTTGAATGTCTCCAGAGACGGAGACTCCACCACCTCTCTGGGCAGTCTGTTCCAGTGCTCTGCCACCCTCAAAGTAAAGAAGTTCCTCCTCATGTTTAGGTGGAACTTCCTATGCTCAAGTTTGTGCCCGTTACCTCTTGTCCTGTCCCCAGGCACCACTGAAAAGAGCCTCGTCCCATCCTCCTGACACCCACCCTTTAAGTATTTATAAGTGTTGATAAGAAACATCAACTCTCCAGGTTGCGTGAAATGTCCTGTTTAGGGATCCTACGCGCACTTTTGATCACTTCATCAGCGACAGTGCTGGCACCAGTGATGAAGAAAGGGGATTATTTGAAGCAAATCACCTAAACCTAATCTACAGCTGAAATCTTCTTACAGTGTTGAGCTGTGGCTGAAGGAAATAGGCAGCAAACACTGCTCTAGTGTTTGCCAGTAAAATTTTGGTGGACAAGTGGTAATGGACTTAACCCTAGGCTTGCATCTTAAGTCAATTGCTGTGCAGATAAAAGCAGCCCTTTCAAGCTGTTCCATTGGGTTTTAAAAGAAAAACTGAGAAGGCTTCACTAGGGAACTTGATCTCTTGTAGTGTTTATTCTCACCAACCAAGAGCAGCAATTAATATCTCTTTCAGATGGTGAGAATCTCTTTCAGATGGTGAGAATAAACAGTCTTGTAGACATGCAGAGGAAATGGAAATGACATATGAATTTTAATTAACCTACTTCTCGTCTTTGCTGCATAGTGCCAAAGTACAGCGATATGGATCCTTCAGTTACAAACCCTGGCATCTTCCTGGGCTGCTGGCTTTAGTTGATTCATGTGTGTACCTAAGATCCATGTGTTTCTTGCAGGTTAATTACCAAAAAAGGTGCCTGAACCCTTGGTGCTTTTTCTCTATTGAGATACATCTTCATTTTACTCTCCTAACAAACTGAAGATATCCCTGTTTTTAAACACAACCATATGATCAAGAAATCTCTAAACGATATCATTTATTGCGATACC
Organism: Chroicocephalus ridibundus; assembly: GCF_963924245.1. Classification (NCBI taxonomy): domain Eukaryota; kingdom Metazoa; phylum Chordata; class Aves; order Charadriiformes; family Laridae; genus Chroicocephalus; species Chroicocephalus ridibundus. Next base: position 72,188,143 of record NC_086285.1, on the reverse strand, counting down.
TCTGACCATCACTCTCATTACAGTCTCAAGCAGTGCTTGGTCTTCCCTGGATGCTTCGTGTGCATTGAAATAAAACAGTATGGCAGAAAATCTGATGTCATCTGCAGCTGCTGCGCTGTATTTCAAAGGAAAAGGCGTTAACCCTTTCTAGCAAAATCTCTACTGTGAAGGACAAATATCTTCTTGTCCAAACAGCATACTCAGCCTAATTGTTTACATCTGTACACGCTTGCCGGCCCCAGTTCTCACTGGGGTAAACTGGCACTGCTGCATGGAAGTTGGAGAAGCTTTAATTCTTCTCGCTGCTGGCAGCTGATAATTTTGACTCTTTTCCTTGGACTATGCTTTATTTTATCAACTTCATGTCCTCTGACATCTGGTACCATAAAAGTTCAGCCACAGAGATGGGGTTTCTATAAATATATTTCTCCTATAAGGAGATTGACAGCATTCAAGTCACAAAGTGTTTCAGAGCTGTGTGGGAGGAGGGAGGAACAAGGTGAGGGGGGAGGCAAGGTGTCTTATTTCCCCTCTCACCTCCTTCATCTCAAGTCCTGATGTCCTCCAGGATGTGTTTTTAGTGTTAATGGCAAAGGTGCTCCAAAGTGGTGGTAAATGTGGGGTCCAGATGTGCTAATTCAGCCTGGGCCAGGCAGAGGGATGCATGTATTATCTCACTCATCAGGGCGTAGGTCTGACAGCTTCAGTTTAGGCTAAATCTCTGCTCCCGTATTTCTGCCCTTACCCCCATAGAATCACAGAATGGTTAGGGTTGGAAGGGACCTTAAAGATCACCTAGTTCCAACCCCCTGCCATGGGCAGGGACACCTCCCACTAGACCAGGCTGCTCAAAGCCCCATCCAGCCTGGCCTTGAACACCTCCAGGGATGGGGCATCCACAGCTTCTCTGGGCAACCTGTTCCAGTGTCTCACAGTAAAGGATTTCTTCCTGATATCTAATCTAAATCTCCCCTCTTTCAGTTTAAGACTGTTACCCCTCGTCCTATCACTACACTCCCTGATAAGGAGACCCTCTCCACCTTTCCTGTAGGCCCCCTTTAGGTACTGGAAGGCTGCTGTAAGGTCTCCATCCACTGGCCCTGGCTGGGCATACCCCCACAGGCACATCTGGCCCCTTGCAGCTCTAAGCTGGGGGAGCATCAGTGGGTTCTGCAATGGCCCATCTGTCCCCTGAAGACTCCCAGCAGCCTCACACCAGATCTGACCACTGCTGCTGCAAGGCAAGGAGGTTGGGGGAGCTGTAAAATAAAACAAGGCAGTGCACTGGTGTAGGCAGCCATTCAGCAATGGTGGGTCCTTTCTTTAAGCTGCTTTCAACGTTGTGTAAATTGAAGAAAAAAATTGCCGTCCCTTTCCATATACCCCTTACCATGTAGACAGATGGCCTCATGACTAGAGGTACCAAAAATGTCATTGTTTGAAAGGTGTAGGTATATATAACATGTATCACTGTCATAAAAGATGAGGAGGTTGCCCTTTCTTTTGTTCCTCAAAATACAGCCCTGGCAATCTGCAGTGTGTGCTACTGTACTATTGATTTACTGCTTGATTATAATGACATTTCATAACACAAGTGTTATTAAAGACTTGTTAATCTTGCTTAAGGATCATATTCCTCAAAATGTTTGAGCAAAATGCTTTGTGTTTATCTTTAAGTACGTTTTTAAATAAACTCAAATGACTTGCTGTATCAAGGTTTTAATTACCAGTGGCTCTCCTTTAGCGCAGGGTCTGTGGCTTCTCTCGCGTTCTTACGGAATTTCTGAAGTTATACTAAAGCCCTACTACACTTCCATTATTTCTCTCTCGCCCCTTCTCTCTCTCTGTCTCTCAATCCCAATGCAAAGAGGACAAATACTTTCTGAAGTACGCCTGACTCAAAGCTAAGTGGATTTTGCTGAGGTTTGTAAGGCAGCTATTCTATGGCGGATTAACAGCCGTCCTTGCCAATTAGCACAGAAAATATTTTTCAGCATACAGGACATTGACGAGTGAGGACTGTGTGCACCGGGCATGTGGTCCTTGTTATTAAACATCTACGTTGTGCCAGCGTCTAGAGGTGGCAAGAAGCTTAGAGTCCCATTGTCCAGGGGACTTTGCAAACACAGAGAATGTCCCCAGACCAGAGCAGGCATTACACGGTATCTTCAGTTGTTTGTACAACAGCAATATTTTCAACAGCATTATCTACTTAATTTTTTGTGGTGTTGTTACCTACTTGACATGTATTAGGGGGAGTTGTTTTTAAATGACGATACATTGGAGATACTTCATGAGGGTACGCAATAATTTCAGCTATTACCATCTGTGAATGCTAATGTGCAGAAGGAGGTGCTGAACTCAGGTTTCCTACCTGTTGTGCCCTACCTGTGAGCAAAAGTGTGTCTTAGCAGCCTTATTCAAAACTCTTTAATCTGGATAGAAAGAATCCTACAACCTAGTACCATAGGGTTCCCATGAAATCCTTGCACTGAGGCCTCGGCTGTGTATCTATTCTTCGCTGTTTAATTTAGTTCAAAATCTGATTTCAGCTCAAGAAGCGTGAACACCCTTGTAGCCGACCTTTTCTGTTAAATCTAGTCTTATGTTTAGCTTAATTTTGTAGTGGTCCAAACACAGAGCATGTATCCTTTAACTTGGACTTTGCCATTTTTAAGAGCCATAGAAAATTGAATTAGCAACTCTAAAAGTGTCTAAAGCCCTTCCTCCCCTGCTAACGTTTGAAATGGGCTTTCCGTCTTTCTTGCAGTGTTCACATAGTCTTTTCATGCTGGGATTGCATATTTCTTACAGCATATTAGGAAATGTTACAGAAAAGTAATTTCTGAAAGGCATCCAGGCATCTCTTATTTTTGCGTGGCTCTATTTCTTATGATAGTTCAAGAGAAAGTGATTATTTTTTTAGAGTCCTTAGGCAGCTTGTGTGTCTGTTTTTTCCCTGGAGAGGTGGAAGACGGTGGAAGAAGGAAAAGATACCTTGTGTGAGGGTGCAGGCTGAGAGCCTGCACGCCAGCCGCTGCTGCAGAGCAGCCAATGTGCTCAAAGTTCACACCTTTGTGCGGAAAATTCACAAGCCGCTTTGTGGTGCCTTGTTTCTTTCTGTCCGTAACCTGACTGTGATTTTTTAAAAATTATTTTTCATTTTATTTACAGTGGTGTGAAAATGCCTGTTGATTTTTGGTCAAGGTGGGGAGGAGCTGGTTCTCTTAAACCAGTTAAACAAACCAGTTGGCTGTACATCTGCAGGATTGCATGCAACCTGATGTCGGGCCGAGTTAACCTTCAGCATAGGTTTTCTCAGGCTTAGTTAGGGAGGAGTAGCTTTACGAATGGAGACTCTGTGCTGCATTAAACCTGCCACAGGCAAGACGGGTTTTGTAAAAAGCGTGGTGATTCTCCTTACACCGTGCCTAGCAGTGCCCCATCGGTGGCTTTCACTGACTTACAGCAAAACAGCCCAATTAAACTAGGACCAGTTGTGAATAGAAAAGGCCTGGGAAAGACGGGAACCCCGAGGATGGCAAGAGACTATTCATGGTGCTAAAATGAAGTTGAAGCCCTTTGGGTTCGGCTATAAATTGTGAAGCCAGTAGCGAGTATCAGAGAACCCGCAGGTGCGGGCAGCGTCGACTCGCATCGCTATGTTTTATTAGTACTCTAACTCGCCATTCATTTAGCAGGGCAGTCAGAATAACCACAGGTGGTTTTTACTGCTTCTGGGCAGCAGAGGTATGAACATCTGTCATATTTAAGCTAGGGAATTCCTCCTGTTTGCTTGCCACTGGTGGAAACTTCCCAATGAGCGAATTCCCCGCTTTGCACGCTGGACCTCCAGGGTCTGGAAACCACTCGCTTTTCTCTAAGTTTTTTCTCTCTCACAGTGCCAACATTGAAATATTTTTTTCCCACCGCAGGGTGTTTTTTGATGTCGTTGTTGATGATTGTTTTCATTTTTGGTGTTTTCTTTTATGGCTTTGAGTTCAGCTGTCTTAAAAGAGGAAGGTTTGACCATCTGGTTCTGGGAACAATCAGCATCTAAGAGGCATGGCTGGTTTGCACATCATTCCAGGCCTGGTTAAAATAAACAGCACCATCGTCCTTAGAAAATAAGATGCACCAGATGTAAAATAACCCCCAGCTCTGTGAAGAGAGGGTGAAATTTATGCAGCACTTGAGAGAGATCTAGGGATTAACGGAGGGGTGTTATAAAATGAAATTCTAGTTTCAGTTACTTCTCATGCCTTATCTTGAAAGGGGAAGGGTGGAGGAAAAAACCCCAGCTAAGAGCACAAGGGGAAACAGAACCCTGCAGTTGTAGGCACCTCATCAGAGGAGTTTTCTTTCTTTTTTTATTTTTTTATTTAATAACTTTTTCTCCAATATGTTGACTCTGTAGGTGTGGTATACAAATCACCGCTCCGACAGGGAACATTCTCTGAGCTGGCCATGAATTGCCGTGCACAAGAAAGCGTAATTAGAGGGAGCCATCAGAAAGACCTGCACAGCCCCTTTCTGTGGGCGAAGGGGCAGGAATGCTGCGCTTTCAGCTGGCATTGTTCCCCTCCCCATTCAGCTGGAGTGGGAGACTGTTAAAATTTCCCCCAGTCCCCAGCCTGCTGATGCTGCTCATTCCTGCTCTATGTGGGGATGTAGTATTGTTTCTCCCTATTTCTCACCCCCTTTTTTTTTTTTAATTTTTTTTTTTTAAGGTCAACGTTATCTCCCAGTCTCGTGTGAACCTGCGGGCTTGTGTGCGCTTCGCCTTCCTTCCTTTCCTTCCTTTCCTTTCCTTCTTTTCCTTCCTTTCTTTCTTTAGCAAACTTTAACCCTTCTTTTTACCCTCTCTCTTTCCTTCCATGTAGCCTTTACCCTGCTTGTGTGAGCAGCTGACAAAGAGAATAAGTAATTTCTTAGCCTTTCAGTGTTGAACTGCTTCTGTTTTTGTGAGTGGCCTTTGCACCTGTTGTGATAAGCAGAGCTCCCTTCACAGCAGCACTGAAAGGGTGGCAATCTCTTTTTTTTTCCTCTTTAAACTTGCCCTTTCTTCCAGTGAATACCAATAATTAAGGAAAAGGCTTGAGTCTGCAGTGGATTCTTTAGCCTGACAAAACCTAGTATTTATATAGATTAAAATGAACAGGGAGACGGAGGCACCTTTCTCATCGGCTTGGTGAGAACCGTCTGGAGCAGGCTTGTTGTGTGAACAAAACAGGATGGCCAGTTCACTTAACTAAATTTGGCTTTACCCCACCCAGTCCTGTCTGTCCTGTTTATACCTCCAAACCCTGTTCTCCTTGTGTGAACTTGCCTCACCATGTGCGACAGAGCATAGAAAATGTGTGCCGTCGAGAAAACAAAATAATCAATGCTATTTAGCATTTTTTAATAATGTTCATTTTGATGTGTGTTTTAATATGTCCTTTCTCTCTTTAATATGTGAAATACTTGTAGCCGTGGAGCATTGTTTGCTGAGGTTTGGTCTGCTGGGGGCTGCTCTTATGGACTTTGGTGGGAGGGCTTCCCCCTTCACCTGTGGTCGGTGTGCCAGCTCCACGCCAAGGCGACCCTTAGCACTTATGGAAGGGTGACGAGTACCTTCAGTGACCAACCTTCAAGTGCAGGTCTGAAAAGAGGCACCGTGGACCAAAAAAAGGAGAGTGGAAAGGCTACCCAGCTGCTCACACAATGCAAGAGAAGGCCTTGGCTGCTGTTCAAAGCCGCTCTGAGTGAGTGTTTCAATTTAATTCTAAATTAAAAGCAGCCAGTGTTGTATAGCACAGGGAAAAGATTATGTATTAATGCTTTTTCCCCCTGACATAATCCTAATGATCGCACTAAAATAAATAAAAGTTAAGCCTTCTTCCTCTCTTTCCCCCGTTGCTATATTATTCTGTGGCGAGCAGCCAGATTTTTGTAGGTGAAAAGAAGACGGGAGAGGTCCCAAAACTGCAAGAGTGAGAGGGGAATCATGCACTGCCGAGCTCCGCTTTGACCTTCTCCCTCCTCCTTCGCCATTGATGTGCTTTGCTTCAGGCCCCTGTTGACCAGTAAGTAAGAGAAGAAGCCCTTTAGCAAAAAAGTTTGAGTAAAATTGAAGTTGCCAACAGAAAGAAGCGGAGGGCCGTGAGGTGGTGACTTACTAATGTGTGTGTGCAGTGAAATGTTGCCAGAAACCCTGGCGTTTGCTTCTGCGGGAGCAGGTGAGTGATACTGCCCCGAGCTCTCACTGGAAAATGTCTGTCTTCTCAAGAGCCGGTGGTGATAAATGATACCTCTTGGGATGCTATGTGGTCACATTTCAGCGGGCCAGGCGGGAATTGCCCTTTTTGGCGGAGGCGTAATGAGATCTGGGCGCAGCAGGCTGTGGAGCTGGACCCGGCCCCTGCTAGGCTGGCGGGAGGGCAGGCAGTCCTCAGCGTGCCCCAGTGAAGGGGGTGACAGGACATGCCACCCGAGCTCTTGGCCAGCCCAAAAAGTACCTGAAAAGCAGTGAAAATACCCATGGGGTGGAAATTCCCACTCCAGGTGCCATGTAATTTAGGATGTGGAAGCTGTGAGAAACAAAATCAGAGACCAGATTCCACAGTGTTGTGGTTTAGCACTTGCCAAGCGCTTGACTGTACCTCATTGGCGTGTGCCTACAGTATCCCCAATTCCCATGACTCCCATCCAACATGCTGAGTCCCTCTCCTGATGACCGGGTAGGAAAAGCTTAGCATGGGGGACCTTCTCAGCTGGGGTCCCCACTGACAGGTCCCCACAGAGCACTTGCTGATGTGCCCTGTGCCTGGAGCAAGGGATGCTCCTCTTTGCTGTGGCAACCCTGGTGGTGGTGCCTCTGGTGGGGACTCCCCAGCTGCTGTGAATCTGGGACACCTGGACGTCACTGCGTAGGTCAAGAGGACCTGTGCAAGCAGCGAAATGGGAAACGTAACGTTTAAGCCGGTGCTTGGGTTGTGTCCCTCCTGCTCCTCTTGCAGGGAGATGAATTTAACTTTGGTGACTGTTTCACAAATTTCTGGTTTCCCCCCTCTTCCCCCTTTCCTGATTTGATGTGGCAGGGCTCGACATCATGTCCTGCCCCGCCCTTTCCTCGGGATACAGGAGATATGGTTGAATTATTTTAACTAGCAAATGCTTTGTTCAAATAGCAGCTGTGGTGGAAATGCCTCTGGCTGGGAAGCCCTCCTTGTGCCCCCTCTGCCAGACCCAGCTTCTCTCGGGCACCCAGACCCTGTCCCAAAATGCAGCCCCATATATCTCCCACCCGCCGTGTCTGACCACCTCCTCCCTGCAGCCTCCCAGCCTGGCTGGTGGTATTCTTGTGGAATAACTGGAATACACTGAAATATGGATCATGCCAGGAAATCACATAGGAAGGTTATGGTAGAAACAGAAAATTGTATTTCCTAGCTCCTGATACTTCCCAGTAAGACACAAGCTTTGACTCTTTTAAAGGTATGCCAATAGTGTCCTTCATGAATTGTTCATGCATTTTCTGCTTGCTGGTCAAGCAGAAATAAGTGTTAGTTACTGGCCCTGGAGGCACCAGGTTAGAAACACTTTCTTCGGGAGAAACTGCCTGCCAGGTCCAAACACTAGGGCAAGTCCCGCAAAGAAAACCACGTACACAGCCATGCTTGGCCGAATGTATGGGAAAGGGGTGTCCAACCGTGCAGCTATCTTTGGAGGATCTGGACCTTAAAATAGAAACTTTATCCTAGAAAACTTAATGAGGATTCATAAAACCTGGGTATATATTTAGAAAATCTAGTGAGCTTGCCTTCAGCTTGAAACAAGGAGATAACATATAAAACCCAGAATATTTCTGCAGCTTGTCCTAGAATGAGAAAGCCAGGGCCAAAATGATACAAAAGAGGAAAAACGCTTGTACAGCAGATGAGGCTGTTCTTGGCAGATCTGCGGATTGGCGGCTCTGCTTTCTGTCACGCAGGACTATCTGTGATGTGCATTTGATTAAAGCTCAGCGAGTGTTTACACGCAGAGTCCTACAAGCGTATTTCTGAGGCTGCTGAGCCTTGATTGCTGTCAAGTGAAATACCCTGCAGAATTAGGGTAAGCAGGACCCTAAATTCCTGGGGCAGCCTCCAAAGAGACCTGCCCGCGGTGGCATAGTGATGCATGGGAAGGTGACTGCTTTGGTTCAGAAGGGAGAGATGGCAGATACTAATTCTGAAAACAGAGACATGGAGACATGCAAACAGATTTAGTTTGATGGTGGGGGGGCGGGGAGGAGGGAATAAACTCTGTTCTTTCCTTCCTGCCCACCTTATCTTTAATTTAAGGCTGATGGATTGATTACCATTTGTTATGGTAAGTCCATATGTGTACAGATCCAAGGGTAGGATTAGGTTCCTCCTCCTTTGTTATTCGAAGTCAATCGCAGTTCATTAAATCTCCCTCATCAGTTCCACCACCTGCTCCTCTTCCTTCCCTGACCCGAAGTCGCATGCCCATTTACCCCCTTCCCTTTGTTTTCTGTTTGTTTCTGTTTTAATTACATCTCTTGATCTTTTCCCCATCAATTATTTTGAGGAGAGAATTGGTCAGGAAACATCAATGCAAATGAAATTGTGGTTATGAATAGAAACAAAGAAATGTTCGAGGGATCTTTGTTTTTCATTTTCTGAACAGCTCTGGACTTGTGCTCGAGATCCCAGCACACCCTTTTCCCAGGGCATGAAGCAGGGAGTCTGCAGCACTGGAATGGGGGTGAGTCCATACTCACCCCTGCAAATGTTCAACGAAGGGTTTAACAGGCTCCTTAGGGCTTGATGGAAGGTTTCAGCTTCTCCTCTAATCCTGACAGATGTCTCACTTGGCAATGTCAGCCCGTGGTGGCATGCAGGTGGAAAACACAGCACTCACCTCAAATTCAACGTAGATGAAGACCCAGTTCTTCCCTTGGCTTTGTGTGCACAGCTGGGCGGATGGATTGCGGGACAGGGCTGTTTGCAGGACAGCCTTCGCCTCCGGTTGCGGCTGAGTGAAATAGTTAGATGGATTTAATCAACAGGGTTTATGATTAATAGGTGTTGCAGTCTCTTCTCAGGACCCCAGCCAAGACGAAGGCAGTGGTGGGTTGGCGACGTGCCGAGATGGGCTCAACAACCCCACCGCAGGTTGCACTGCAATGGGTTAGCCATGGGCCCAGGGGGATGGGAGTAGCCAGGAACAGCTGAAGGAAGGAGTGGTAACACATTAAAAGCATTTGAGCACTTGTCTGACCAGGCCCTTGTACCTCTCACGGAAAAGAGTGTTTAAAAGCACGCTGCTTTTTCACTCAGGTGAGGAGACAAGTCTTGATCTTGCTGCATAGAGCACGCTCCAGCGTGTTGGTGTTGGGGGACCAGTGCAAAAAGAAAGGCAGGCAGAGGAGAAGGTGCTTTTTCTGCTGTCGGTAGACAAATCTCAGAACAGCCTTAAACCAAGCTCTGAAGTTTAACCAGCTGTTTGGCAGGCCCAGACTCATCCCCTTTTTTTGTTTCCCCCTGGGTCACTAGAAATCCTCTTTCTCACACCCATCTCCTTGCTTTGCAATTGTCTGTGCTGCCTATTTGCAACAGAAAAATAGGCGCACGTGGGGTTAGATGTTGTTTAATCCCTAAATGGAAAAATAACCACAGAAACCAGGTGGCAATTTTCAAGTTTTTTGCCCTTCTCTGGGGTCAAGATGTAAAGAAATCCATATGTTTGTGTTCATAGGTGCATATGGGCAAGTAAACTTTGTGTCTCACTTAACTACCCACTTCCACTTCTCTTAAGTGCTGCCTTTGACTTGTCAAAGGACTGTAACACATCCATTTGCTGGGGTCACTGCAGTGTCTTGATCTGTGTGTTTTTATCATGTTTTTTAAAAGTTTTTTGAAAAGTTCATCCCGTATTGTGGTGCCAACAGAAGGGTTAGTGTTATTTGAGGTATTTCAGATACTGACAGGGCTTAACTTAAGCAGTGTGGAACATGATCGGGTGACTTTTAAATGGATGAAAGTCCAGCGATTGAGTTCATTTTGGATAAGCAGTTGTTGGCCTGGATGCTTTAGCTGAATTTCATTCAAACCTCATAAATTTGTGCATGGCTGGGAAGCCAGGAGAGAGTCTGTTTTCCAGAGGCCTTGGTGTGTGTTGTCTTTCCCCAATGTGTCACGAGGGATCAGCTTTCTCCTGCCATTTCAGTGCTCTCAATTTTGCCCCTGACGGCAACTTGGCAGCAGCGTGTCAGGCCAAGGGAAGCAGGTTTGAAGCTCAAGCGTGTCGGTCCATCCAGAGAGGAGGGAAGGAGAGGAGGCACAGGTCTGACAGCCTATTTCCCCACACTGACCAAAATATAAAGATGGGCAAGCTAGAAGGTGACTAGTTGACTTGGATTTTTCTAAACAGGTCCTGGAACAACAGTTAATGATGGAGGAAGAGCACCCAGCTGTGCTACGCTGATGAATCTCTAAAGGAGCCATCCCCTTTCTGGGCGTAGCTGCCGGAGCAGGGTAATGCTGCTTTACTGTACCGCCGGCAGGTCAGGACTGCTGGATCAGACAATTTATAAATGACTTTTTGTCCTTTTCCTTTCAGTTTGGGTCGCGAAACAACTTTGGGTCACGAAACAACTTTGCGATCGTTGTCATGAGATGAGTTCAGGTTTAGGTTGGACTTGTTTTCAAAGCACCCCTCTGCGGTGCAACACTAAATCACTGCAAAGGGTGCAGCAGGTGAGAGGCAATGGGATTAGCCTCTGGTGTGACCCCTGCTGAGTAAACAGGATCGGGAGAGGGCTTTGTACCCCTGCCCGGGCACCAAAGCTCTTCTGCACTTTGTGTACTGAAAAGGCTTCACCTCATGTCATGGCTGATGATTTAGTGGCACTCAAAGTGACTAGTCCGGCAGAGCTCCCCAAAAGCCAGATGGCTGTCCTCCCCCTGCTTGGGCAGTGCTGTGAGCGGGTTTATTGCTTCCCAGTCGCAGATTAGGTGCAACTATGCAATATCTTGGTTTTCATACTAGGCTAATAACTCTGTAGGCTTTGATTTAAAAGGCCTGTTTGTTTCCAGAAGCTCATATTTGGTTCCCTTTTTGCCCAAAGACGGGAGAGAGGCTTTTTCAGGGGTCCAAGAGGTAGTAAAATAACAAGGGAGTATGTGAAAATGACCAGAAAGTCTCGCTGGTTGTGTTCAGAGCCTTCCTGCATTCCCTGCTGTGGGAGAACCAGAAAAATACCTTCATTCAGCTGCGGAGGCATTGAAAAGTGACAAGTTTTTATTTAGGGTTGGTGTTTTTCCTGGGATTCACGGTGGCCCAGATGCCCTCTCTGTTTGCCTGTGCTTTGGTTATGGCTGCAATGGTTTAAATATGTCTCTCTGAAATGAATCCAAATCTGAAATTCGGGTCCCAAGATCCGCCTGTGCCTTTTCCCTCCTGCCTGATTGTTTTGGGATATTCTGGGTGAGTAGCAATGGTTTTTCACCAGGTGCCAGGACGGGCAACGCACCTGGGACAAGTCTGCCTGTAGGCTTAGATCTGAATCAAAACTTGAAAAGCTGGTTTTACGACCGGTCAACCCCAAATCACGCCTTGTAACAAAGATCTTCAGCTCCCAATCTAGCTTTGGGTCAGTCTCGCCTCTTGCTGGAGCAGACCTAAACCTCCCCCTGAACCCGTGGATGTGTTGGGTGAGTGGGGAGCAGGATGGATGTGCACAGCCTGTAAGACACTGGCACGTGAGCATTTTGCACGTGTATCAGTTTGAAGGAAGCATATGACTGTGACATATTTTGCAGGTAATATTACAAAACCCCCAGCGTTTGGGCAATCCCCCTCATGCCTGAAATACACCGCTTTTTAAAGTGAGTCATGAATTCTTGAAAAAAATCCCCCCTTTGAGCCCTTAAACAGTCTCAGGAAACCGCACTAAGATATAGACTGGCAAAAAAGCAATATGTCTTTCAGTCTGCGACAAAATACAAACTCTTACTTCTTTCCATCCCCGGCCAAACATAACTGCCACAACGGTGTTCTTGTAGTTTCTTTAAATCCTAGGTGAAGGTTTCAATGCACAAAATAAATGTGAAGGAGTTTTAAGGGTCTTTTTTTTTATTATTATTAATTCCATCAAAATCCCAAAAGGGAAATACAGAAGGGGAAAAAAAAATTACTTTTGCAGCCGTAGGAACCCAGTCTTGCCTGCTTTGGGTACCTGAGTAGAGGCATTGAACATAATGAGATTATTCATGTGCATAAAGGTTGTCGGATCAGACCCTATCTTTGTAAAATATTTAATTACATACCATCAGAATCATGTCAGCTATGAAAAAGCAATAAAAATACTAAAGTGTGTCAGTGAGCAGTAGTAGTAACTGTAGCGATATAAATCCATTAAGCTTTTCTCACATACACCGAAGGCAGCAAGTCTATGCTGGTTAATAATTTGCAAACAGTACCCCAGCATCGTAGTACACGTTCAAGCAAATTACTATGCCTGTTTTGTCAATTAGTACTCAAATTATGCTACGTGATGCCTTACTCCATGCTTTGGGTGGGGAAGGGAAGCCACAGGCCTGTCGCCTGCTACTCGGTTCTCCAGTCGATGCTGAGGCGTTGTCTCCCTTGCTACGAAGCTGAAGGTTTTATTGCTTTACTTTGATTGATCAGTAAGAAGCGGAAACGATCCCGTCGGTAAAAACACGACCAAGGCAATGCACTTCAGTTTGACTGTGAAGTCACGTATGTGACAAAGAAAAAGCATGTTGTCTGCCTAATGCTTCTACCTGGGACTAGTCAGCAGGAGGGTAAAACCAGAGCTTTTCCAAGGCGCAGAATGGGAAGACGTGGGTTTTGTCAGTTTTTGTGCTGGCAGGCAAAGGCGAAAGCAAGAGTCAAGCTGAAAGCAAGCAGGGCATCCTCGTCCCACGTGCTCTGGGGGAGTAATCACAGCTCTCGGGGGGGTTGCATCAGTGTTTGGTACAGCGCTTTCCAGAGTTGCATCAGCTTGTACCTACTTTGTTTGCCTTGTCGGTCGAGACTGGAGTATTAATAACCGGCTCCATGGGGAAGGTCAGGCAACCCACAGTGGAAAGTAGAAACTGAGATAGGAAATACCCAGAACATCTTGGAGCAAATGTAAATTGCGGGGAGAGAGGGTGACAACAAGTGCGGTTACTGGCCCGTCTGTAGCTGGCTCTGCCCGTGTGGGCGGGTGGGGTGGGTGCGGAGCAGGTTGTGATTTTACTCGAGTTCTGTAAATACAGAGTTAATAGGAACAGGTAGCTAGAATAGCACTTCCTGCACTTGACTAGTGATACTGCACACAAGTGAAGCTGGCAATCAGAGGTCGTGATTGAGTTGCATTTCCATAGCAGATTTATCTTGCGCTGCTCTTCTGTATAACCCGTGTTTAGGTTCTGTGCAATTGGTCGAAACCAAAATATGATTTTCTATGCATGTGTGCACAAATATGTTGCACTTCAAGTTCTTTATTTGAATCTTTGTTCGGCACACCATGCTGGCCTTCAGTTGCTTTGCTGATCCTTCTTTCTTTTTTTTTTTTATTACTTCTTGTTCCTTCCCCGCCCGCCCACCTTCAGCTGAGTGACTGTAATCGGTACCTAGTACATGCTGTAAATAACATAGATTATATTTGGTGGACAGCAGGGTGCAGGACTCAAGAGGCATTTCAAGAACCAGCAAAAGTGCCACGGTTGGACTCACAGCTCTTAGGCTGTATCATCTCCTCCTTCTCCCCGCTCCCCTCCCCCATGATTTTCTGATGGCTGCTTTTAGATGGATTTTTATCAGGGGGGAAAAGCACTGATGCAAAGTGGATGACAGCAGATGTGTTCCCTTAACAGGGTCTTTCACTGAATGGCTCTGCTAATCATTATGTTTTGCTCCGTAGGACTTTTTATTCATTTAACAGGTTTATTTCCAGATTACATATTTGTTTTTATACTGTTTCCTCATAAATACAGGCACTGTAGAAAGAGCTGGCCCCACCATATTTCATGCAGTATTTGTTTATAGTAAGTGGGCCTCACTGAACCTGCATATACAATAAATACCCTTTCAGGATTCCTAGGCAGGAGTGGAGGGAACAGATGGCAAAACAGACCCAGGATTCCCGTTTACAAGGGGATCTTCAAATAACACAGGAGGAATGATAGCCATTAAAAAGCCTGCCTTCCAGTGCCTTTATTTTTGGCCATAAAAATTGGATACATTATTTGCTTTTTATTCCTGTGTGGTTTTTTTTTTTTTTTTTTTTTTTTTATTATTCCTCTTTTACATTCAGTAACAGGCTTTCAAGGACTTGAAGTAAATCAAGTTGCAGGCACCTCCTTTGTCAACGTCATCTGTTTGACCCATCTCTTCCCCCACCCTTCTTCGTAGCAAGTCAGGGGTAAGAGCTAACTAGACAAGAATCAACCACATGTCTCAGACCCACGGCCCCTGAGCGATGCTTGACAGGCGAACCTGGGCCCAGGGGGAAATTTTGCAAACAGCTGCTAAAGCTGACACCCAGGTTGCTGGGCTGTGCCTCACGGGTACCAGAGGGCTGTGAGAAAGACTTTGCAGCGGGGATCACTCTCTCTCTCTCTCATCCTTTGGTGAGGGAGACTAATTTATAAATTCTTTTGTTTTTAAGCATCAAGAATGAGAATAAGAGGAGGCTGCTCACACGATGTTCTTCTGTGCGGTGAGAAGTCTGCATCTGCGTGCAGCAAGTGGAGAAAGAAGTAGAAGGAAGTTGCAAGTTAGGATATTTCTGTAGTACAGGACTCTTAATTGTCCTAGGGCTTAAACTCTGCCTGGTTATTTGACAGTGCCTCTGCTTCTACCTGCTATGACACATATCTTCCTGCTTGGCTAAGTGCCCCTCCCAGGTGAGTTCTGACCTCATCTCTTTGCAGAGAAGGTGCCTCAGAAGTGAAGGTCCTGAGCAGGTGTTTTGAGGGACTTCCAGGACGCCTCACAGCGCTCCCCATCCAGGGCCTCCTGCCTCCCACCAGCTCTTGGTCAGGGAAAGGGAACTGCCATTGTAGACACACCTGCTTGGACAGGTCGAACAGCCGTGGGAGATACCATCCCGGTGTCCTGCTCTCCAGCCAAACCCACTACTTGTGCAGTGTCTTCACAGACCATCTTCAGCTATGAGAAGAGCAAGGAGCACTCTGTTGGGAAAAGTGTTTGCAGTCTGCTATTGGTGTTAAAAAAACCCCAACCCTTGAAGAAGCCAACAGACGTGGCATAAGGTGGATCGCTGTCAGGTTAATGCAGCACATTAGAAACTAATTAGGGTATTTCCAGTAACAAAAGATGGCAACCACAACTCTGGAAAACATCCAGATGCTTGGAGTCCACAGGCTGCCTTGCAGGCTTCTGCTCGGGTGGTCAGGATGTCCTACAAGTCATGGGCAAAAGTAAAGTTGAGGGCGTTGGAAGAGGCTGCAATGGCTGGAGGAGGAACCAGCTCCCACATACAGAAGAGCAATGGCATGAAGGCTCACAAAAGCCCCTGAGCCAGATGGCTAAGGAAACCCTAGGTTCGTATGTCAAACCTGGGTTGGAATGGCTTGGGTGAGCAGCTTGGGCAGCTTGGGAACACAGCAGGCATCAGTCACGTGTGTCTCAGTGGTGGCTGTCATCTTTTTGTTACTATGCGGAAAATTGGAGCTTAAGTAGACTAGGACCTATCCGAGAATTATTTTGGAGGCTTATGCAGGGAGATGGCCATGAGGGCCACTGTATGGCTATGAGTTGAGTGCAGCTCAGCAGCATGGAAGCCACCAACAAGGCACCCCCTGCACCACAAGCACACTTTGCAGTATATTCTCCTGCTGTACACCTTGGCTTGTGGGTCCTGAGGTCCTCTCCTTCTCAGTAACTGAACAGCCACATACCCACTGATGTCAGGATCCCTCTTCTGATAGGGAGAAGCCTGTTCCTCAAATTGCATCAGCCAAGTGCTTTGCAGCCAGGGGTTTTCCCTCAAAATCTCAAATGCTGTTCCAGCTAAACATAGCCACTAGCCTCTTAGCTGCTGCCTCTTTTTTTTTAAAGTGTTTTAGCTTGAGGGAGGAGGTGGGAGAGGTGATGATAAAGTGAACTCTCTATATGAGACTATTAAATTCCTGGATTCTGACCAGCCCGGTTGTAGGTGTGGTCTTGGGTCTTTACCAAAGCGCAGAAATTTTGCTTATCTGGTTTGCTGGGACATAATATGTGCTGCTTTGGAAGGGCAGAGACCTATGCAAGGGAAAAAAAAACAAGGTAAGAAGCTGTGATGCGTGGCTAGAGCTACCTAAGGCAACCTAAGCGGTGCTACCTAAGGCAACACTGAAGGTGAGCAGGAGAGCTCTGCAGAGCAGGGTCGCCGCTGGGGCTGGGGATGCGGAACTTGCTGTCCCCAACCCTGCATCCTGGGAAACAAGGATTCAAGGAGTCCCCTGTGTTCCCATGTACTGGCAGCAGAGCACTTGCTGTTTTGTTCCCAAAGCAAATGGCTTCAATTAAGATCCCGTCACCAGGGTAGAAAATACTCTAAGGGCAGAGGCTGCAGCTTTCCTTAGCCGTCGCCTTTATGTTCTGCTGGCAAAGGTGCTAATTCTGAAGTGGGAAATAATGGGCCTACCAGGGCAGGAGTGGAAAGAAAACCAAGGAGAAAATTGAGGTATGTCCTTATGCCTAAACAAAACTGATGCCTCTCCCTTCCCCCCCCGGCCCCAGCCCCCAGCCTCCAAGCAATATTCAATTGTACGCAGGGAGCGTGCATTCTGCACAGACAGACGATGCCAAGTTTTATCATTCCCTGCCTCCTGCCTGGGGGGGCAGTGGTTGGCTGGGTGAATCCTGCAAGATCGCACAGGATGTCAGTGAGTGCTGAATTTCGCTCTGTGGGTCCCCGTCTGGGGAATGCACCGAAACGCACGCAAATATTGTCGTATCAGCTGAGCTCTCCCAGTGCAGACTGGCGTGATTTGCACTTCCCGGATCATCCCAGTTCCTTGCGGGGAGGTGCCAGCCTGCTCTGGGCTGGTGCAGTCGCAGTTCGCATCAGTGGGGTTTGTAAAGGTGGTTACACCGGCGTGTGAAGCGGGCAAGGTATCAATAGCTTCATGAAGGTCTCCGCAGGATAAGGAAAGGTTTTTGCAGCCTTCTGTTAGCTGATCTGGACGATTTGACATGGCCCCTCATCATGGCTAGATCTGAGCATTTGAAAACAGAAATAGCAACAAACCTCTTCCTTTTCTTCCTTCTCAGTTCACAGGAAAAATATTTTGACTGGTTTGAAGGCTAGGATTTTTTTTCCCCTGTGTTTGTCCCTGTTTAAATAAGTGAATGAATGAGTGTGTGTGTGCATGAGAGAGAGAGAAACAGAAGCTGCTGAAAGTTAATTTGAAGAAATTAGCCTTGCATTTGCTTCATTCATTTGAGGCTAAATTCTATTATTAGTTCCACAAGTTGAGTGTGCAACATTTCCACTGGCTTCAACGAAACACGTACTCTCAACCTGGAAGACTTTTAATGAAAACGATTCTTTTTTATCATAAAACCCTTGCATCGGCAATTCGACTCTCAAGCCACTCAAGTTGCCAGGCCCTCACTCCACTGGCCACCGGCTGAAGTGACAGGGTGCTGTAGTTTGCTCCGATAGACAGGACCCGCCTGCATCAGGCTGCCCTCCCACCAAACCCTTCTCCAGGGTCTACGCTCCGTGGAAACACAGACTTTGCATCACGAGCAGCGGCGTGCGCTGGCTGTTGCCATGAAGTCTGGTTATTCTGAAGGCTTAAAGCCGTACATATGAAGCAAGTTAGTACTAAATTGACTACTGTACCTTTCATTAGATCTATTATCCACCTAGAGGCTATTTTCACTTTGAAGTGGCATTTGCTCCCTAATAAGTAATGTCTCAAAATGCTGTTAATTAAAGTTTCATCTGTTTAGAGGATTTTCTTTTTCTTCCTCCCCCTGTCCTTTTTTCTTTTCTTTTCAGAAGCTAGTAATTAGTCCAATAATGTGGAGACATTGTTACTGCAGCTCATTAAATTTAGCAATGCTCACTTGGACCTTTGAGTGCTGGCGATGTCAAGTTGACCCGAAATGCAAGGATTCCATCTGTCGGGAATTACTGATGAATTGGAAATTAAATATAAATATATATATATATATATTTAACTCATTACTTGTGCTGGATTGACAGTCCTGCAAGTGCTATCATTTTATGTTCATCGACAGACTAATAAAGCTTCCCCTGGGCTCCCTTCCTCGTGTGGAGGGACCAGCAGCAGGGATGAGCGGAGAACCGGATGCCGCAGGGATTTAATTTTTTTTCTGTCTGTAGACTACATTGATGAGAGTGTCAGTTGGGGCTGGGGTGAAGTGAATATCTGGGCTAACAGAGACAACTGATGCCGTCTGGATAACCAGACTGCCCTGAGATGACGCTGGCTCTCGGTTGTGATTGCCGCTTGTTGAACTGGTGGCTGAGAAATGGATCTCTGTCCTATTTCCCAGCAGCATCCAGTCATGTTCAGCGGGACTTTATGGGCATTTATTCACCACTGCTTAAGATTGTCTCTTCTTCTAGCAGCAAGTGGAGAGAGGTAGCTATCCCTTACATTCGCTGGGGGTTCCTGGGGAAGTGGCACCCGTGAAGTGATGAAGAGGAGGTGAGGAGCACAGGATGCCAGAGTAACACGGGGGTGCCAAAACATCATCCACGGGTGATGTCTCACATAGGCATGCTGTTGAGATGTGTTGTCCCATTTCTGTCTGGGTGAGTTGCTGTTGCAGCAGGGAACATGTAACAGGGAAACCTTAGTACATGTTGACTCCCACAGACATCAGGTTAATTTGGGATCTCTGTGTTAGGCCCCCCCACCTGTATCCTCAGCAAGTACCAGGCCTCGGTGCTGTGGAGCATGAACCCTACATGTTGGCCTGACACCTCCTCTCTCCTCCTCCTGCTTTCGGAGGAAAGGCAGGGCCACCCGATGGCTCAAAATTAAAAGGCTCAGGCTGTACCAACAGCTGACGCTCTAGCATCACCGGTAATTTGTTATGGCAAGAGGAGTCTGAGCAAAACAAAAGAAAAAAACAGAACTGTGATGAGAGAGAGAAATAACTGAGAGCCCAGATCCAAGGCTGGCCAAGCTGCTCCTGAGGCAGCCGGGAGTGGACGGTTTGCTGGGAAACGAGGTGAGCCAAAAGCCACCAAAGTCTAGGACCTCTCTAAAATATTGTCTCCTCAGAGGGTGTCCTCTTCCATGTATCTTGCAGACTTGGTCACTTTACCCACCAGCCAAGTAGACTTTTCCTGCCCCAGAAAGAGAGATCTCTGGACAAGTGACCCCTTAAATACAGAGCTGCAAGGTCTGCCAAAAACAGACTTTAAATCCTGCATCTCCAGACACTTGCTGTTGCATCAAAGCCCCGCAGACTATCTGGGCTTAGATCCACCTTTAGAAGTAGGAATCGCTGGATCCAGGCATAGGGAGGCACAACAGAGCAGATGAAATGGCTAAATATTTAATAATAAAGATTGTTCACACATTTCCAGCTTAGTGTTACTGGCCAAGGATAGCTGGATGTTTCACATCAGGTTAGCAGGATATTGCAATATTTTGGCTGCTTATCTGAAGTGGAATGAATGGAACTGCCAAAGCTTTTGAAGTTCACTCATGAGATAATATTTTATTAATTTTCTGAGCTGAGGGCACTTTAGCATCTCCTGTGAGTCTTCTGAATATTAAATGCACATAGCTCTATAGGCAGGACTCTTTCAACATTCACTCATTCACTGTTTAAAAGCGTCCGCTTCCCATAAATTGAGAGCAGTCTCCTTGGTTTTCCGAGAGTTATCTTTCCTCCAATAAATTAGAAAGTATATCAATTTCCTACTTATGCCCTTTGAATTCGAAGCAGGAGCTACTTAAGCGCAAGGGAAGATGCAGTCTGTGTTTGTCTTGTTTGTCTGTCTGGTCCGCAGAAGATGCGGTTTAAGTCAGAATGAGCTACTGTGCTTCAAATCCAGCTGCAAAAATAATTTTATTTCATGAAAGCACCCAGTCTTTTAGCCCTGCTCCGAGCTACCCTGGCCTTCAGCTGGAGTCCAGCCTGCCGAGCAGAGTGGAGGAGGGAGGTGTAAGACCCGGCCGCTGCTGTGTGTGGTACCAGCAGGACCAGCCAGCCTGGTTGCCCTCCAGCTCTCACGCTTGCTAAGCCGAGACATGGCTCCTCCAGCTCAGACCCGGCAGCACGACAGCTGCCCACCTAGTCGCATCGCCCCGGGGAGAGCAGGCTTGTTCCTGACGTGGCAACAGGTACCTGCGGGGTGATTTTGATCTTTGGATGCATCGCTTTAACGTCGCAGAGCCCTAACAGCGGAGAAGGTGAGTTCTCATCAGCCATTGGTTTCCTACCTCCAGCACCCATCTGGGTGAGAGCAGGGGAACGCAGGAGAGCGTGTGCCAGCCAGAAAAACGCTTGCTGTGTTAGACTCAGAAAACCCTCCCAAGCATGAGGGGCTGGGCAAGAGCTGCCAGCACGGACTTCTACATCAAAAAGGACAGGCAGTTCCTAGATCTAACGTCTGGCGCTTTATAAATAGGGTTAGATGACGGGGAAAAGTAAAAAGAATACTGAAAAAGAAATAAAATGACAGCCTTTGTCCAAAAATATGCCAGTTACATTGTTTCTTTTCCTAAAAAAAGAAAGAAAGAAAAAAAAAAGGTTGCTTTTTCTGCATTAAGCTTGTCATAACCGGATGATTATAGTAACACCATGAAAAGAGCCAGCCAGGATGTGACACTTTAGCTTTCAAAATAGCTCTTCCTAAAATAAACCCTTCCCTCACAGACTGCTACTGTGATACTTATGGGAAAATGTGAACAGACCACTCGTTCTCCCATCTTTCCTTGGAGGCTGAGGAACTTTCCATCAGTTTATCTGCCCTAAACTCCTGTCCCTCAGACGGGGAGGCCAAAACCGCAGGAAAATGGTGGGAGTGTAATTTAATATGTTTCACAAATTTGCCTTAATGGCACTTTGGAAGCCTCCTGATTTAATTAGATTTACTCTGTGCCCACAGAGAATAAACACATATACCTGCCATTTACATAAAGCTCGTGCTATTTGCAGAGAATCTGCAACGCAAAGCAGGACTGGAGTGGACCCTGTTGCGGTAGAAGCAGCACACAAGCCCTGTGGCCTCCAGCGCTCACCTCCTTCAAGCACTGTCATCCTGAAGCACCAAGCCAGGTTGCACGAGCTGCGGGCATCTGTCCTCTTTGGGTGCCGTCGAGGATGCGTTGCCCACCCGCACGACCCCGTGCTGCCCATCCTTCCTCCCGTGCCGAGCCTTTACCCCCACCTTGGCTCAGTGTGCCCACTCCCTAAATGCACATCAAACAGAAATCAGCAGGACTGGTAAAAACCTCCCCCCAGGAACAAGCCTTTTTTGGCCAGCACGGCTGGGTGAGGAGGAAGCTACAGCCCCCATGGCTGCAGACGCACGGGGCTCATGCTGACTTTCCACGCTGAGGGGAACACCAGGCGAATGACTGAACCGCTGCGCCACACGCACATGACACCTCACGCAGCGCGGCTGGTCCCACTGGAACATTTATTTCCCTAATTTAATCTTTTTATAAATTTGCAGATGCTTCTCCCCACCTCAGCAGTAAAGGGGAAGCAGCGATAGCTGCGTTGCCACAGGCACCCCGTGGGAGCTCGGCTTAAGCAAGAAGAAAGACGTGTGTCCCCATGTGGTGGGGACATTCCAGTTCAGATCAGAACAACGTGCCTTCCACTCCGTTGTTTTCCAGTGCTGTGAGTTCCCCAAACAAAGTCAGCAAAGGGCAGGGGCCGGTCAGGTTCTAATGATGTTTACTTGATCTTCCGCTAATGAAGTTTAGTGGCTTGTGTAAATTATTACACCAGCTACTCCCCTCACGGTATCACTTTCAGGGAGCACACGGACCATTTTCCAATTCTCCCTTGCTGTCTCGGTAGGTGATTTCTTGCTCCACTACCCATCACATCCTTGCAAAATGAAACGTATAGCCACTGCAGATTTGTCACGTTTGCCTTCTGCTAGCAGGTATTGGACAGGTTCATTGTTAGCTGCAGACCTAATACTGAAAACAAGTAAGTGGGCATGTTGTAACATGGAGCTTCTCGAAAGGAGGGCTAAAACAAATCTGCTAATAGAAAGACTAAAACAATGCTGAGGAGGTTTTTGCTTGGGTTAAACTGGCTTTCTCCTTGATGAGGCAAGTAGTAGGGTTTTTTTAATCAGGAAATAAATCTGATGATCTCTGAACCGGGGAAGTTCAGGTTTCAATTCACTCCCTACAGAGTGACCCATCACGAGTTACATTGTGAAATCCATGGGAACGGACAGCACTCCTGCCTTGCAGCAGAGCATCCCGAACAGGACACTTCCAATTTGGGGTAAATTGGTAAACTTCCATATCTGATGAGATGATATGGCTGAAGATTCTCATGAGTGGTTTGTCTTATTGGGGCAGGAGAGAAGATTCCTCTGTTCTCTTCCCCATTACAGGAAACCAAGCCTCGTTTCCCGGTGGTTTAGTATAGTAGGTGTCCTGAATATTTGAATACATATATTACAGAAGGAAGCGTTCACCTACACAAAGGTTTTTGCTTGCTCTTTTAGCCAGCACCACTCTCCCCTCCTCGACCCTCTGCTGCGCAGCCATGGCTGCAGCGTTCAGCTTGGCGTTTGGAAACCAGGCTCGCTCAGCCATTCCCTCTCCTGCCACGTGTCTGGATGCGCCAAAGTCCTCTGGAGCCTTCTCCTTCTCAAAGGATGGCAGCACACCCCTCTGCCGCTCTGCGTATCGTAGCCGGCCTAGAGGGTAAATGTCAGGTTGATTCTGGGCTAAGGGACGTCAGGCATGGCACGCAACCTGCGGCAGGGAGATAGTTAACACCCTCCCCCCTCTGCAGGGAGAGATTGCAGCTGCCTGTCCAGCCTGCCAAACTGAAAGGGGATCCAGCCCTCGGGGAAATGTGTCTGGAGTTATTTAATCCCAAAAGGATTATGAAGAGAGTATGCTCTAGGGAATCTCTCAAGCCCTATCCCTGTTAAAGAAAAACAAAACCAAACCCCAAAACCAACAACCCCTTTTCCGCTGATGGTCTGCAGCAATAGATACCCCTGAACTTTCACTGAAAACATCGAAAGGGGCAGTGGGGACATGGTCAAGCTGTTTTTGCTGCGCTCTCTTCTCGCCTGCCAGCCCCTGTAGAGGCAGTCAGTGCTGCTCCTCTGGAAACCTTCTTCTGCTTTGGCTTCCATGGTGCTGTCGTTTCCTGCCTCTCCTCCTACCTCTTTAATCTCCTTCAGCACGTCCTCTGGAGGACCTTCTTATCTCCCTCCAACTTTTGTATGGGTTTCATCGGGCTGAGTCTTTCATCCCCACCTCTTCCTCCTCTGTATCTTATCCCTGGTTAATCTCAGCCATGCTCCCTACTTTGCCTGTTCATCTGTTCTCTCTTGGACTTGTGTTTAGACTGTAAACTCCTTCAGATAGGGCCTGTCTTTTTATTTTATACTTTTACAGTACCTCCAGGAACGTGAAATCACAGACTGGATTTAAGTCATCGAACAGAATAAAAGCGTTAAAAGAAAGCTGGTCTAAAATGTTGCATGGAAATACCTTTCTCATTTTTGGCAGCACTACAAGGCAGCGAAGCTTTAATTTGTATAAACACGTGAGCATCACTCTCCTGCGCAGCACAGTGGGATGGAGCAAAAGCACCATTTCACCCCCTAGCACGTCACCCATTGCCTTGCCAACAGCAGGCATCAGTTGACTGGTGAGGAGGAAGAAGAGGTCCTGTTCCTTCAATGAGTAGCACCAAAAAATCTTGGTTACCCCGGCTACATGGGAGACCAGTGTGGTTACAATGATGTCCAACTGCTGCCGTGCACACCGTAGTTAGCTCACGTCATGTAAGGGATGTATTTTAAGGAGCTCTGACAGCAGGGGGTTTTTGTCCTTGTTTTATACTTTCCTCTTTGGAGGGTCCTAAGAAGCACTAAACATTCTGTAAAAGAAGAACAAGCTGGGTGTTTTGACTTGCACACATTTGATATGTCAGTGGGCTCTGCTCAGTACTTTTTTCTTGAGTCCACTGAGACCTTCAGTGAAGTTTCTTGTTCCCAGGCAGATATCTATTCCTGCCTGCTTTACCTCATCTCATTCAGAAGACAAAAAAATGTTTTGATTTGTTTCCTTTTTTTTTGAGGAGCTTTCATCCTTTTCTACAACCTCTTCTCTAAAGAGCTATAGAAGCTAATAACTGCCTCGCTAACTTTAAACGGGCACGTCCATGTAACCACTCATCTCTGATGGTCACAATTAACCTCCAACCAGCGCACGCTCGCTTTGGCGTTTGCTTCCTCGATTCTTGCGGTGTTTCCCAATGATGCAGGAGGGTGCCAGGTTCTTCACGGAGCCTGGTTGTGCCATACAGGTGTCTTCCTTCCTCGTCACCCCCTCCCAGCAGCCCGGAGCACCCACACGCTCAGCCTGAGCTCTCCCAAGTTTTGAACGCAGCTGACCATAGGCATTAACCCGACCTTACCATTTCCTCCTCTGCTTCCCAGACCTTCAACTGTAAGTAGGTTTCTTTGTGGTCTTTGCCATCGATGAGGGAATCTGGCCCTATAGGCATCATTGAAGCTTTTCCCATGACACACATGAGGAAGTAGCAGATGATTTATTACGACCTAGTGAACCATTAATTCACTCATTCAGGACCCAATTATTTCCTTTTGCTGCATCTTTTATCAAGCCACCTCTGCTCTATTGATGGGATGATTACCTGTTTCTAAAAGTAACTGCAAATTGCCCAACCACCTGATATTTGCCTAAAGAAAGCCAAATGATAAATTGATCGATAGAAGAAAAGTGCTTTTAGGGTGAATGACACATGACTGCATTTGTGCAGGAACTATCTAGAGAAAGGCAACAAGCTGAATCGGAAATACTGGACCAGAATTTCTGGTCTGTTACAGGGATGTGGCTTTACTCATTGCACACTATTAGCAAATTTGCCTTGCTACCTCTTGATGTTGCACTCGGGGCCACTGCTGTTACTTACCCGTGGCAATAAAATCATTTCCATAATAATGATAACAATAGCGGCCGGTCATTAAAATTCTGAAATAATTCATGTTTAATTTTTATAAGCCTTGTATCTGCTAGGACTAGAAACGTGCTATCTATTCTTTGCAGTGCAATCTTGGAGGTTGGGCAAGGCTCTTTTTCCTCTTCTTTGTCTTTCTGAACCTCAGTTTCCCCTTCTGTAATAACACGGGAGTAATTTTTCAGCAAAATAAGAGTTAGAGAATTAGCCAGAGTATGGGCTAATTGGCATATAACAGGCCTGTTGTGGGGCAATGTGTGCAGACTTATGTATGGACTACTGAGAATTAGGAAATGGAGCTCCACCTTGCCCTTTATTTCCTGTTTTGTTCTGTGTGAGTTTTTCCTCACTCTGTTGGTGATGCTGTTAAATGAAGCTTGCAATGCTATGAGTAGTCACTTTATTTTTGCAGACTTGAACCATGTTGACTTTGCAAAAAGTAGCGATACCTGCCTGTGACGTGTAATGCAGACAGTTCATGGTGCTGTGATGCCTTATTACACTATAGGAAGCATATAGGATGATTAGTTTTACCACTGAAGTCCTGTATAGGCATTATTTATCCCATGCACATGCTGTTTTCAAACACTTGCAAGCAAAAGAGGTATTTCAGGAATAGTAGATGTGTTTGTTTGGATTTGTACTGTGCAAATCCACACAGTCCTGACCTTTGAGTGAGGGGATATAGTTTTTTAGTTCCTGGGAATTGCCTTGTGCTTTAAAGACATGGGAACTGATCTGAGGAACTTGCTGTCTGGAGACCTGATACAGCAGCTGGAGGGGCACAGGGAGACCCAGCACTTACGGGTTTGCTTACGTAGGTCCGGAGATAGGACTAGGGCCCAGAAAAGACACGCAGGGACATGGCGACACAGAAGGTAGCTTCTCCTAGGGTGACAGAAGGTAGGGTATAGGAAGAGGAGACTATTTTATACAATGACTGTGATGGCACTGGGGCCATTTTGTAGATCCAAATTCAGGCGTTGCATGAGCTATCACAGCTCTGTTGAAATGTATAGGCCTGCATACAAGAGCATTGATGCCAAATTTATCCACTACCTTTTAAAATTGTAGGAGTGTTTCTTCACAGCAAAGACCTTTCTTCCTGGACTCTTTTTTAAGCTTTGCAGGTGTTGTAATCCCTTCTTGAGACACTCACCTTTATGCCTTTGGTATTTAAATTTGAAAGATGACTTTAGACCCCTCACATCTTCAGCAGCAGATCGAACCCTGAGTCTGGCATATCTTGTTCAGTTTAGAAGTAATGATAATGTTAGCAAACGTTCGAAGAGATGGCAGTCTATTTAACTCGTTTATTCCGTAATAGCTGAAGCAAACCTTTATGAGGGTTCAATTTAAACTGATATAGGCCCCGTTTTAAATGAGTTAGCAAAATTTGTGGTGAAATTTTCAGTGTGAATTTAAACTGATTTTAGTAAAATCTGAGCTCCTCTCATACACACCACCTATACTTTCCATTTGCCTCTCATGAAGAAGACTGATTTAAAGCTGATTTTGCTTAACCAAAGAAACAAAGCTAATGTAATAAGCTTCTTGAGACTTCTGTAAACCAGAAGCATTGACTGGGATATCTCAAATGTTAAAACTAGTTCAGTGCACTGTTCTTCACTGCCGTTATCACGATTGCATTTGCGTTTTAACAGGATGCATTTTGAAAGCTTGTGGCTGCACAGCGTCAGGAGGCTAGCGGAGGAGAAAGCACCCCTCTTCCTGTCAGATGCCGCTCTGACCTGCACGTGGTCCCATGTTCTGCAGCCCTGAGCCGAGGTGCCCAGCATTCCCGGTGTTCCCGACTGTCCAGAGCCCTCGTGCTAGGAAGGGAGCCGTGCTGTAAATCACTCTTACACGTTAGCGGGGAGTGTTTTTTCTCACCAATGATTTCGGTTGCGCCTTTGGTTGAGGAGGTTGTTTTGGGGCAGTAAATTGTGCTGTGGGTTATCTCTGTCTCCCTCCCTCTCTGGCTCTCTTTCTCGCTGGGTAGGAAATGGCTGTTCTGAGGCCCCAACGGCCTCCTGGGCTTTGCCATCATCTTCTCTTTCCATTTTTGCGAGAGGAGTATCTGAAAGGGGGAGTGAGAGGAGCTGGTTCTTTGTATTAGAAGTACATAAATTACTACATCCCAGGTTGTCATCAGAGCTCTGCATCTCAAAGATGAACCTAAAGCAGCAGCAGCCGCCGCAGCAGAGGGTGGGATTGCCCACAGCTGCCCCGCACGGTGCCGGCTCTTCATCGCCTGATGCGCGTGAAAAACATCCATGCTCCAAAAATGGGAACCAGCGTGGGACGGGGAAACTCAGGGGGCCGCTGATGGGGGACAATTTTGCTCGGGACTCTACAGATGATTAAAAAAACCCCCATTATTTTGACAGATTATTTGCTTTCGCCGCTGTAGCCTTTAAACAATGCATTAAGTTGGACAATGTGAGAACTACCAGCCTTGTGACCTGGCAGTGGATAAATCTTCCCACTGTCCCCATCCCCTTTGCATCTCGCCGTCTCCCCCAGGGCCGTGCCCAGCCCGATGTGGGCAGGGGTATAAACTCCTCCTGGTATTGCACTCAGCATCTCACCTGGGGCGCTTTGCCCTGGACGGAGGCAAAGCCTTTGTGGAGGCTGGCCTCCACATCTGAAATGTCACCCTGGGTGCTGCTGCTGCAAAAGTAGCTCCCACATAAATGGTCATGCTTTATGTGAGGGGTAGACTTTATTGATAGACTAAGCTGGACCCGTGGCTAATATAGGATAAATAGGTGGTTTGGTATATGGTTAATCAGTTACAACAGAGGACAGGAGGTCAATGGGCTTCTCTCAATTTCTGTAACACTTGTATGCTTATGAGCATTTATAACACATAATATTCATGTCTGTAGCAAGTCCTAGTATATCTCTTGGTCATTTATTAACTCTTTATAAATGTTCCCTTAATGCAAGTTGTGAGTTAGTAGATGATGGTCAGAACTACTTAAAAACTTCCTTTTTTCTCTATCAGAGAAGGAAAAATCAATGCATTCTGGATTCCAGTTACAAAAAAAAAAACAAACCCCAAAACAAACAGAATGAAAAGTTTTCAATGTGGTCCAGACATTCCTTACAGACCTTGTCAGACTGGACCATTCTGGTGTCTCATTTAACTAAAACATCATTGAAATACTTATTTTTGCATGCTCTATGACAAAGCATAATCTCTTATGAAGCAGATATCCAAACCAAAAAAACATGTTTTGATGTTACTGGAAAACAAGGTTTTCATTGATCCAAACTGAGCTTTGTGTTTTTGGACTTTTTGTTTTGCAGAAGATTAAAAAAAGATCTTAGTTTTCATTTTCGTTCTGCTTAGGAACACAATTAACTGGAAAAAAATGGAATTCCCTTAGCAGCTAGCAAGTCTAGTGTTTCTGCATGGTTCTCTGAAAAATAAATGGGATTACTTTGTTTAAAAACTGCTTTTAGCAACCTCTGTTAGAGCCCTAAAATGCACAGGAGGGCATGATCCTTCTTCCTTTGAAGTCCCTGGCACTGTATCCATTGACTTCACAGGGAGTGGGATTGACTGAATAATTGTATTGCAGTATGAATGTCTACCCTGACACTGCACAAAGTCACGCTGAAAGCCACTTGATGTCATTCTAATCCTGTCTCCTCACAGTGGTGTTCTGGAGAATAGGGTTGGTTGTTTTTTTTTCTTTTCCCCCTCCGTATTTATTATTTGCAGAACGAACTAGTTAACAAATAAAAGGACAAAGCTGAACGACTGTGTCATTAATCTCCAAAGTAACTTGGTCTGCTGCTGAAGTGATCAACCTCTCCGTGCAGCAAGCGCTAACAAGGGTTCTTTTGCTGGCGGTGCTTTAATGTGCTAACGAGAAACCCTTTAGCTGGAGGTATCACCGAGATGTGCGGCTGAGCCTTGGAATGCCAGTCCCGGGAGCTTGGTGGGAGCCCCCGCGGTCGCTGGGGTTTTGATCAGAACCCCCCCCCGCCCAGTGCTTTGCATCTGAGCAATCGGAAGAGCAAATACCTTCCAGGGGGTAAGAAGGGGCTGCGATACGCAGGCACTGATGCTGGCAAGGCTAACGGCTTCACCCATGGAACACCGGACCCCGAGCACAGGATTGGCAAATGCAGCTTTCGCCCAACAGCTTGTCCCTGCTGGATGAGCCGCGGAGGTGCGAATGGTGTTTTGGCGTGGAAGACCTCCGCCTCTGGTGAGATCATTGCTGGCTGCAACCAAGGCGGATGCCCGGGGTAGACGAGGCCTTTAGGGATTGTCTCCCGGGAATAATTACAGCTAAACCGTGACACTTAGCCACAGCCTTTTGTGCTTGCAGGAACACTTGGGAAGCACAGCTGCCCTGAAAGTGGGGATAATGTGCTCCTCCTTAGCTTGGCGAGCAGAGAAAAAGGATGAAAGGTCCACCCCGAGGGAGGGCAACACTGGCCATAGCCATCCTTGTGAGTGCTGGCCCTGAGGGTTTAAATAGGGCAAGATGGAGGGTCACTGCCCAGGGGACCTCTGAAGGTGCCGGGCTGTCCTAGGGATGCTGGCTTGAGCCTACCCGAGGTACCATGTAGGCATTTTACCCTTCACTGGACCACTCACGTGAACTCAAACATACCGGATAACAAGCTTCAGAAAGATATCACTGTTGCAGTGGAAAACATGGGAATCATTTCATACTGACTACAGAAAATGTGGCCTTTGTCTATACCTTGGCCTAGAGCAGAAAAAACCCCCTGCACAATCCTTTTTAATGCACACTGTCAACTGTGCTGCAGGCTGGGAGAGGGCTGAAAAATAGCGGGACAAGCTGCCGATGTCAGATATTGTGGTCAGTCACAGAGACTGAAGGACTGGGGACTGATTTGAGGTCAAACTGTAGCATAGCCTGTGAGGAATGCAGGAGCAAAAGTGGCTCTAAAGCTTTCCTGATATCCCCCATGAAGATGTGTCCCGCTTCTGCAGCCCACCGGAGCATCTCAGAAATGCAGGTGTCTGCCCAGGGCAAGCGGCAAACAGCTGCTCTGCCCCAGCCATGCGCAAAAGGCACCTCCCACACAAGGACTGTGCTGGTAGGGCTCAAAGGTTGTCCACACAAGGACTGCGCCATAGGGCTTGTGAGTTGTCCACGCAAGGACTGTGCTGGTACAGTTTGCAGCTTGTTCTTTCCAAGATGCTCGCAACCCCCCTGTCCTCCGGAAAGTATGGGGATGGTGGGGAAGACATCTCCTTCTGAACTTCTGGGTGGCTTTCCACAACGATCTGAATCTCTACGCCTTACTAAGCTCCTCAGTCACTGAGTCACCGAGGGGACGCCAAATTTTCTCCTGTCTTACATGCCTAAAACTGAAAGATGCCAAACTGACAGAATACAGACTGGTGGCAACAAGACAAAGCCAAGTGTCACTCTGACACTGTTTTTATGTTCAGCTATCCCAGAACACAGAAAACATCAAGGCAAATCCCAGGCTTTTATTTCTTTGACAGTTAATTTGACTTGGCTAGGGCAAGGTTGTCAGACGCTCAAAACAGCCTGTTTGACCAGCTAAAGAGTAAAGCTTCAAGAAATCAGTTGTGAAAAGAAATACCAAGCCTGTAGTTTGCTGATGTATGTTAAATAGGACTTTCATTTGCTCTAAAACACACCAAAAGGTTGCAGCACATCACATTTCACTTTCAGCTGGCTCAGAGCAAGCTTTGAAAAACCAAAACCCCCTGATGTACTCCTGTTAATCATTGATATGGTCTTTGATCTGTTTTCAGTTCTGTGTAGCTGATTGACTCGTCCCCACTTTTGTACCAGCTTTCCATTTGTGCCTTTCTTCTCAATGTATCTGTTCTCCATCACAGTTTGAACAAGCGGGAGAAGCCGTAACAGTCCGAGAAAAGTGTGTTTTCATAGTATTTCTGATCAAACAGTAAATGTTGTGGATTGTCTTTGTGGGAAATTTCTAATACCGTTCCAAAGGACAAAAAGGATCTGGGATAATATCTGAACCACCCAAACTCTCATTCTCTGCAGTTATTTCCAGCTCCTCTGTGACACGGACAACATTTTGCAGGAGAAGTCTCGTAAAGTTACCCAATATGAGGTTGCTCAGAGGCATCCCTCTGAAGGCTGCCAGAAAAGCACCGTGGCTTTAGGTCTGAACTGAGTGTGAATGAACACGCTTTGGGCACAAATTCCTCCGTCTCTTTTTCACCATGTGTCTTTTAGCCGAGTCTGCTTGGGTTGCACTGCAGACTCTCGATTGACGGTGCAACAAACTGGGGCAGCTGCAGTTGCCCCAGGAACAAGTGTGTCTAAAAGGGACACCTGAAGACAACGTGACTCTGCCACCCTGCCAGATTTGGAGTGGGTGGAGGGGTTTGCTGCCATGGTTAATAGTTCTCCAAGGGCAGTAGCAAGGGTGCCAGCTCCTGTGAAACCCAGCTAGTGGAAACATGCAAAAACGCACCGAGTCCTGGTTTTACTGGTGATTTTGGTGCCGGTCTCAAGTGTCCACCCTAGGTCCAATTTCTCAGATTT
Organism: Chroicocephalus ridibundus; assembly: GCF_963924245.1. NCBI lineage: Eukaryota > Metazoa > Chordata > Aves > Charadriiformes > Laridae > Chroicocephalus > Chroicocephalus ridibundus. Next base: position 72,156,383 of record NC_086285.1, on the reverse strand, counting down.
TTCATAAAACTTGGAAGCAGCTTTTGGTTTGTGCAGAGTGAGTACTGACCGGCTGGTCACTCTGCCACCGCGCTCACTGTCCCTTCATTACATTGGCATTGCTGACTGCCCCCATGTACTCTGCTGTGCCCCTTAGCTGTGAGGCTCCAGGTGAATTACACCATTCCACCCCACCCTTTTGACTGTGTGGGTGCGCGCACACCCCTTCGGTCCCGTACTCTCTGCGCTCACATGGGCTTCCCACAAACATTTCTGTACGGTGAAACATGCGCTTAAGTGCAGGTGGTGGCAAATTAGCATAAAAGACAGTGCAAAGGGATTGGAAGCAAATAAATAACGGAGCAAAACACTCCCTCCTGCGCCACGCTTCTTGCTTGCTTCTGACACCACGGCACAAAGAAGGATAATGAGTAAAGTCAGCCCGCTCGGCTTCTTCCACTGCAGGAATTAGCTGTGTGTTGCTGTTTGCTGTATAAACAAGCTGGAGAATAAGTTAATGGTTCAGGTTCGGGCCATTTGTGCAGAGGGCAGTCAAAACACTAAAACCTCAGCACAGAGACTGAGTATCAGTGGCTTTAAATACCCTAAATCCCCCTCAAATTCTCTGTGGCTGCAGTTGAAGTGAGGAAGGGCTGTGAGAGGCACTCTTACATTCCCTGATAAAGCAAATGTTTACCAGATACAGGAACCAGTCTCCCTCCTGTCTTCTTTAGATTAAATTGCCTGATAGAGCAGAAGACAGAGTTAACTCTTTGCGCTATGTCCAGGACAGAAAGCCCACCACAAAATAAAATTACTGAATTCAGTCCTGAGAAAACTGCTTGATCATTTTGTGTGTATGGGAGGCACAAACCTCAAATTGCATGTTTGGCAACATATGAGGGCTATATACATATATAGTCAGTTGATGTTGTTATTTCCATTAAATGAGGTCTCTTCTTTTTCGCTATTTTCGATGCAGTTCTCCAGGGAGATTAATTTGTATCAAAGTAGAGCGCTAATTGCACAAAACAAGCTGGGGTACTGCAGAAGCATAATTAAATTTAAAAAAATGTGGTGTTAATACAATTGTGGTGCTAATTAAATAAAATTGGTGACAAGTGTCTAAGGCAGAGCAAGTGTAAGGAGAAAAACTGACAAAATGATCCATTTAAAAATTCTCGCAGATATTATAGTTCACTGGTAACTGAGCCGAATTAAAAGTAATTGTACGTGAAGTGCCGCGCGAGCGCCTGATCTTGCTCTCAGCAAAGTGGGACTTTTGCCAATTCCGACTCTAATGTTCCATAAATTGCTGATAGGAAAGCGATAGGCTCATTTTATTTCTGCATGTGTTTAAGTAGGGACTAATTCAGGACCGGTCACACAGACTCAGGCAAGAGCCCCCTCAGCAGCATTCTCAGTTGTGCCCGGAATAGTCGTGACTGGTCCCTGCTTCGATAGGAATTGATGATGGTCCATGTGCTGGGGGGGACCTGGAGACAGGGTGGAGCGGGCTGTGCCAGTGGCACACCATGGCTTCGACCTCAGCAGCAGCCAGCTTTCTAGACTTTTGCAGACCAAGGGTGCATCGTCGGAGGCCCTCCTCCATCCTGTGTGGAGCAGGGGGGGCCTTAATCAGCATCCCGTCTCAACTCCCTTCCTCTTTGGCATTTATTAGCGGCTCACAGGAATCACACGACGGCTACCGCGGCCCCGGCTTCCTCTTCGAGCTTGGCCGTCCCCAGCATTTTCCTGCGCGGCGCCCTCTGATCTGGTTCCCACCTTCTCCAGAAGGTCACTCCCACCACCCGGCTGCCCTGGGGATGCTCTGCCAGCCGCACCTGCCACCCTGGCACTATGGTTTCCAGCATCGGCGCCTGTGGGGAGACCTGGCAAGAGACCTGCTAGCCTCCCAGCATCCCGGAGCACTGGAAAGCTGCTTCTCGCAAATCCCGAGTTTCCTTACAATTTGTGTCAATGGAGGAAACCTCCCACCCGCCGCTTCCACCCACAAACCAACAACCCCAAGTCATTTCTAGCCTGTGTGGTCCCGAAATAAGTAAAAAAGCCCTTTCAGATGGGAAATAAGGCAGCCCTGTCTTCCTGAGTCAGCAGCCTAAAACAAGAGCTAGGAGGACTCACCTCACAGCAATTTTTACCCTCTCAGGGGTGATGTTATAATACAGTAGACCCCCAGCTGTGGTTTTAAAAATTCATTGGCTTGTTTTGGGAAGCTGGCTCGAACAACTTCATCAAGCTTGCAGGAAATTAGTTGTGATCCTTCATACAATGGGAATTTTGCCTTTGACTTTGCTGGGAGCAAGATCAAGACCTTAATGCCTGCAGAAGAATTGCCAGCTCTGTCACTTGCTGGAGCAGGGGGAGCAGGGGGGAAAAAGTGATTGCCCTGTGTAGGTGGCTCAGCTGAGAAAGAAGCTGAAAGGAAAAAAGTTTCCTTTCAGGTCAGCTCATATTTTATAGCTGGGGTTGCCGTTCGCTGCCCTGCGATATTGCTGGCCAGAACAAGTAGCTGAACGCACCGATCACTCTCCTTGTTTTTATTCTTTTTACGTTTTAAGGGTGATAAGCCCCAGGGAGAGCTCTCCACCTGGGAGGTGATGTCTCTGCCCCTTCTCGAGGGGCTCCATCACCCATTGCAGCTCCTTACCTCACTGGTGACTGATCCTGCCCTGCTAATGTTGCTCAGCTGCAAGAGGGGGGGGTGTCATCTCATTCATTATAAACATGTTTTTCATCCCAATTTCAGTTTCAGAAGATAGCTGCTAGAATAAAATTGCTGCCATGTTTCAGGCTGATGCTTTTATTCACTTTCCTGAGTCTGAGTTCGTCATCCTTCCTGTCTTCATTAGTGTGACTCTTGCTTTGTCTCTGTGGTCTCTGCATAATAGCCAGCGTGTTTCCTCAGCTTCTTCTTGAAAGCAGAGCTTTTGATGCCCTGTGTTAATTACCACTGGGTTCTGCTCAGCTCAGTCCTTCTTCGTATGGAAAGGCAAGATATGACTGAAGGAAAAAGAAAACATAAGAACCCAGAAAAACAGGAATTGGCACAAAGTTGTCATCTTCCAAAGAGTGCTCATCTCAATGGTGATATCAGCCACAGGAGCATGTGTTCCTCCTTCACAGGAACAGCACTGACGTTGCCTGACTTAGTTTACAATAAGACTAAAGCCTCTTCTTTGCTGTTTTCTTGCCTTAGGATGCGTTGTGCCCATTAGTTGCCCCAAGGTAGAACATGCCACTGAGACTGGGCCTGAGAGTTAATAAATAGCCTCAACTCAGTGCCGGGGAGAGAATGTCTCTGAATGTGACTCTGGGGCTTGTCCCTGTAGCACGGGATCACATTCAGAGCATAGACCTAGGCTCAGCTTGTTTCCATGTGCACATCACACGTAGGCAAATGCAGCACTAAACCAGCCTCTGCAGCTGGAGTGATTTGTCTAAGTCAGAAGCAATATCCACAGACATCCTTTTCTACCGTCGCCATGCAGAACAACCACAAACACGTGGGATGCGGGTTGTGCCTTAGGCCACAGGTACAGATTTACCCAAGGGAGAAGCTTTTCCCCATGGCCCTGGCCTGCACGTGACACCCAGTGTGGACCTTGCCTGTGCCGCTTAATGGGAGTGGGGCTGTCCAGTCGCTGCCTCAGTTTTGGGCTTGCACAGGGGTGGTTTTGGTAGCACGGGTGCCCCGGGAAGTGCTTTGCAGCCTGGTACAAGCAGGGAGCGGCGGGGGTCATGGGGCAATGGATGCTGGTGAAGGAGGTGGGTGACCAGGGGTGAGGGTCGGGTGGCTGGAGAACCCACGGCAGCAGATGGGGCATCCCAGGTGAGGACGTGTGGGTCCTGCATCATTTCTACTGGTTTCCTAAGGCATCCTCCAGGCTCAGCCAGTGTCCTGGTTACTATGGGCTACTTTTGTAGAGTGAAAAAATCCCAGCCCCCTTTTTCAGATCCTTGACCACTAAATTTCTGAGCATTCAAGGCAAGAGCAAGCATAAGAGAAGTCTATGTATACAGCAGGAACTTTGTGAATTCAGACTAACAGCTGAGGATGCTTTACAGCCTTTCTGACACTGTGAGTTACTGGATAAACAGGAAAAAATAAGTGATGACACATCATAAAATGGACTTTTATTCCTTTTATTTTTACAGCTGCAGTTCAGTGTACTCATGACCAAAGCAGCAAAGCGATGTAGTATATTTATATGCTACATTTCTAAACAAACCAACATTTATGTATAGTATGTGAAAATAGATAATAAATACACTCATGGTATAATATAGATAGACTAGATACATATCCTTCATTACAATATATATATGATCGCAATATATTTATATGGGGAAAAAAGTAATGAATATGTAGCTAAGTAGGACAGGACAGCAGGATGGCTGTTTTTCTAAAACTTTGGGGAATGATAAAGAACTTCTGGTACAGCAAAATTTCTGGTGTAGCTGTTATATTTATGGTCAGATTCTGACTGCTGAACTCAAACAGTAACAAGCACTGAGTACCTATTAGGTCCAGGCTCACTTCTGGCTATAAAGTAGGCAGATTTTATTAATCTATAGATGAATTCTCTGAAGTAAAATTCTAGCTACTTCCTTGCCACAGGAACTTTCCCAGGACTCAGAGGTGATTTGCCATTTTGGGATTAATGTGATAATTTCTGTCTGGTGGATGGGAGGAAAAGGGGAGACGAACACCCTGGAAATGACTTACATAACTAGCCCCTCAGTTGTTTATTTTCAATTTATTTTCCAAAGGTGAAGGCTTGCCCCAGAGTTGAAAGGTCTGATAGAAAGCTGGGTGGGGGACATCACAGAAGATAAGGCGATGTGATTATGAAGCTTATGCTAGTGAGAAAACATATTAACTCCCACTGTTACCAGAGCAAGGCTCCTTTGAGGAGTAGCCGTCCAGTATTGCTTGGGAAGGCGCTGCAGAAAAACTGCCTTGCTTAATTATAAAAAAAGCACTAGCTGTCCTCCTCTGTAGCAAGAATTTGCTGCTTGAAGTCCTCAATTTGAATATTTACACATACCAGTTCTCATTTGATATATTTTCTTAAATATATGGTTTTCTAAATAGTGAGATAAATCAAGCTGCCAGCAGTTCAGCAGATGTTAGCTAATTGTTTTCTGGGGATTCTTTACCATTTAAACAAATATTTCCCCATCACTGATGCATTGCTTTCACCACGTTGGTGACTAAACTCACTAGATGCAGAGACAGGCAGCAGCAGCTTTTCCATTAATATGCCTTAGGCCTGGTCGGGGCGGATCATCTAGACTGACAAAAGGAGAATATTTATGGTGTCCTTTCCAATTAAATCCTCAGTGTCTCTGCTAAGATGGCCGGGGTTGCCGGTGGTATTTTTAATGATGTGAACAGCTGCTACCTAAGAAGCCTAATGATCAACCCATGGCCGCGAAATAGGTGCTGTGTAGTAACAGTGCTTGATAAGGTCCGTCGACTGGGCCAGATTCAGAACAATAACCTCGCAATGAAAGGCTCTCCAGGCTGTTGCCATCACCCCCGGAGACCTTTCTCCAGACTCGCCTTGTGCCGCTTCTGCTCCTGCTCCTCTGCTGGGGAGGACGCAGAATCTTTCAACACAAGTTGTTCCGATAAATGATGTTTGCTACCTGCATGCCTTTTCCCCTGGGGGCAGGAGGGGAAGCGGCAGCCTTTGCTCCTGCTGCTCGTGTTCCCGGGCCATCCAGCCTGCAATTCGCTTTTGTCCGCAGCGTAGGAAATTCACATCTGTGTGAAACGCTGCCAGGTCCCTTTGGTCCAGGCTTTGGTGAGTGTGTGAGCGGGGAGGCTCCTTGTTGTCCCGGGGAGCGCTGGGTGGGCTGGTCTGTGTGTGCTGGCGGGGTGGTGGAGCTGCTGGGGCAGCTGCGGGGAGTGTTTCCTATCAGTTGTTGGTGTGATGTCATGGTCGGTCTCCAGTGTGGGAACATGCCGCTTCCTGCCTTTCAGGGTTATTGCAAACGACTAGTCGGAAGATCCTGTTCAGAAGTGGGACAGGCAATTAAAAAAGTAGCCAAATTAAAAAAAAACCCCAAACTATATAAATAAAAGCACTGGCACTGTGCCTGCTGCCAGGTCAGAAAACTGCTATATAAGTCTCTAGAATAGTCTATAAGTGCCACATGGGCTCTTTCCAAATGCTATGATATTAAATGTGCTGAGCAGTGACTCGGGAGAAAACTATCTGGCAGGGAGGAATGAGTCTATTCTCCACGGTCTTTTCCATCCCTGGCGTCTCTGCGCAGCCTGCCAGCCCCTGTGTCAGAGGGGTGGGGAGGGAACCGTGCTGGCAGCCCAGGGCCGTGTCTTGGATTGGGCTGACTCTGCTTCATAAAACATCCCAACAGCCTGCGTGAATTCTGAAGCCTCCAAATGCGCCTAATCCTGCTGGGCAGCGAGATGCCCTGTGAAAGCCAGTGGTTTGAAGCGAAGGGAGGTCGCCTGGATCACACCCGCACGCGCGCACGCAGAGTTGTGTCATTCCCTTGCTATTCTCTCTCGGATGAAGCTTTATTTCAAAGTTCGGGTCAGGCCCTAAATTTGGTGATCTAACGTCTCGAGTCTCTCTTGTGTCTTCTCAGGGCATGGGCTGCCACAAAAGAGCTTCGATAAATTGCCATGGTCAGTCATTAGTGTTATGCATCCACATTATCCTCCTGCCAGCAGGCAGCGGGGTCCCGGGAGCCACATCCCTGCCCACCCTGGGGGAGCCAGTGGCACGTCGCAGCGGGAACACGTGTGCAGGGGCACGGTCTCCCCTGTCTCGTGCTGGCAGGACCAGTACCCTGGCAGGACTACAAAGCTACTCTGCTTCCCAGGACGCCCAAGGGATAAGACACCTGTCTGGAACACGAAGAGACTGGGAAAATGCTGGCCCCGCTCCCTCCTTCCTTGCTGAGAGCAGCGGTTCACCTAGCTCAGTGTCCGGTCTCTGCGCAGCTATCATGGATGCAGCAGGAGGAGCTGGCAAGCAGATCACGTCACTTGTGCATGGCATTCATCTGGTCCCCAGCGATTTGTGACTCTAGAACTGACTGACCTAGGATGGATGACGTTGTAGTTATTAGCCCTCCACGCCTGTCTTTGCTATGAATTTCCCTGGTTGCCTTTTGAACCCATGCCAACCCCCAGTGCCCACAGCGTCCCGTGACAAGGGGTTCCCCTGCCCCGACATTAATGGGTGCTCTGTGTGCCCTGCACTGCCCAATGTGTGCTTGTGCCACATCCACCGTCTGTGTCCCTTGGCTCACCGCGCGGGAGCCTTCTGCAGGGAGATGCGGGGGCACCCAGGACCCATGCCGGTCCCACCACCCCCAGCAGCCCTGTGCAAACAGCCCCCCTCTGTGAGGTTTAGGAGCCATGTGAAAGAGCAAAGGGCTTTTTTTCCCCGCCTCCTAGCCAGCAGGAGTGTATTTTGTTCCTCTGCGTGTGTGTGTGTGTGTGTGTGTGTGTGCCCGTACATGCACAGGACCAGGGAGGAGCAAAGTTTTGGCCTGGTGGGTCGCAGAGGGTGTGGGGACCACGTGCCGTGCATGTGTGGCCAGAGGAGGTGGTTCATTAGCCTGAGCAGCGCATCTCAGGTTTGTTGGCTGGGAGGTGGGTGAGGTGAGTGCAAAATACTTCATGCAATGTGTCATGAAGTCTGCTTCCCAAAAGAAAGTGAAAAAAAAAAGGAACGAATAATGATACTAATGGTTGAAAGAAGCCGCTCTGGGCTGATGAGCTCCCCTTTGATGTTGCCTTTGCCTTTTGCTGCTTCCAAACCATGCTGCGGCCAGCGCCGCCTGTAGCATCCCAAAGAAAGAAGGGGTCCGCTTCCCGGAGGGGCTGGTTCTGCCACTCCAGCCCTGCTTTGTTTCCCTTCTTGCTTGCTGCGAGCCCAATGCCGCTTGCTGCTCGTGCCGAGTGACAGACACCACTGATGGCAGCCTCTTCGGCGGCAGCAGGAGGCAATGAGCACAGCGTTCTGGCATGGAGGGTTTTGCAAGGCAGCAGGCGACTGAGAGCACAGGGGAGATACTGCATTTTGGAAGCCAGGCCCCTGTCTTACCATGAGGATAGAGGAAACAAGCTGAGGAAAGACATGCTACGGCCAAAGGAACCGTTTTGTGTAGGGGCAAGGAGAGGGGACTCAAAACCAGGAGACTTACGTCCCTTGTGTCTTGTTAATCCTGGGCCCTTCTTCAGGTACCCGACTGTGCCACTGACTCGCTGCCTGTCCTTGGCTGAGCTGGCCGAGCCCTGTCGCCCCAGCCTCCTCGCCCGTGTCGGTCTGTCCTCCCTGGCAGACGTTGCGTGTGCAGGCACAGATTTAACCGGCTCAGTGGCCTCCATTCATCCCTGTCTCTTGCTCTCCCGCTGCGGTGCTGACAACTCATATATTCCCAGCACTGCGCTGTGGTTTCTCTCCAGCTTTGGGAGCCCATGTGCCAAATACTGCTGATCAGCCTGCTGACCAGCTGCATCTGGTGCGTGCAAAGCCAGCCGGGAGCTGTGGAGCGTGTGCTCCTCTGAGACGGCTGCCCGGTACAGGTCACGGCACACGGCTGGTGGTGCAGGGGCAGGGCAGAGACCTGCTCTGGCTCCATGGCTCACATCCCACATCCATTGATAGGACAAGGGGTAATGGCTTCAAACGGGAAGAGGGTAGATTTAGATTAGATATCAGGAAGAAATTTTTCACTCTGAGGGTGGTGAGGCACTGGAACAGGTTGCCCAGAGAAGCTGTGGATGCCCCATCCCTGGAAGTGTTCAAGGCCAGGTTGGATGGGGCTTTGAGCAGCCTGGTCTAGTGGGAGGTGTCCCTGCCCATGGCAGGGGGTTGGAACTAGGTGATCTTTAAGGTCCCTTCCAACCCAAACCATTCTGTGATTCTGTGATTCTATGCCATCCTGTGTCCAGTGAGCAAGATGCCAGCCACTGATGCGGGAATCAGCCCTGAAACCGAGGGGTTTACGCTGCTCTCTGTCCACCCCCGGCACAGCAAAGACTCCCTAAAATGGGAGGGTAAATCTAGACCCTCCTTAGCAGACTTCTGGTCTGTCCTGAGCACAGAGTAGCAAATCGGTGAACTGCTCTGGGGAGGTTGATGTTGAACTGAGTGTGTCCACATCCGATTACTAATCCTGGATTAAACATAGGCCTTCTTTGCCTTTTCTCTTTGCTTTTTGTCTCTATGCTGATCTAAGCCCCATAGCAAACAGCAGGAGAAACTTCTGCACCTGGCCGGGAGCCCACAGTGATGGTAATGACGTTTGGATGATCATACACTGGGGCAGAGCATGCTTGGGCAAAGGGATGGCCTCCTAACCTGTTTTCCCAGTCTGAGGTGGTAGTAATTAAGCAACAGATGATGTGCCTGGGACTTTGATCACCTGTTAATACCGATCAGGTGGGTCAGCTGAAACAAAGGCTGTGATGTTTTAAAAGAGGCTCTTTCCTCAGCAGTTGTATCAGGAAAGGGGATGTAGTGACTGCAGTGGTTGGAGCTGTATTGGGTTATTTAGCAGGAGGATTGAACTGGTGTGGTGGAGAAAACTTCTTCTATGCTGTGGAAGGCTGATGTTAGCCTTAGAAATGTCTCTGTGTCATGAAAGAATGGCACCTGGTAAGTTGGTATTTTGTTGCTATTTAGACAGGTATATTTCTTGATCTGTTGGAAGTCAAGAGTATTACCTGCTTCAATTTTGCTGTGCTTCTGAGGCCAGCTGTAATCCTTTCTGTGTGTGATGTCTAAATCGTGGGAAAAAGTCTGTTTAAGCAACTGGAGGGCTGGAACTTGTCCTGGGAAGCTCAAGACAGCTGGGCTGGGCAGTCCACTTTCTGTGAAAGGGTTTGCATGCAGAGAGCCTGCCCCTTGGGTGTGTTTGAGGAGGTCCCAGGAAGGACACCACGCTGGAGCTTATCCTGGGAAGTCAGAGACACACGGATATGTCTAAATGCAGCAGCAGCCCTACTGGGGATGTGGTGCACATAGATCACTTCAGCAGCAGTAATGCTGTCCTTGTTCATGCTCATGCTGGGCCTTATGTGCATGGGCACTTGGGACTGAAGGAGTGCTTTTTTTATGTATTGACTCTCTGGAGTTGTACCTTGAGTTCAGTAGAGGAAAATTTGAGGAAACAGCATATCCCTCCTCATACCTCAAAGCCCTGCACTCCTTAGCCCAACAACCCACACGTTCACCAGATTTAGTTACTGTGAAGAGGGCAGAGCAGCTGTGGTGAATTAATTAGTAACTTCCAGAGCTCTTGTAGCCTCTGGAGCCGGGTTGTCACCTGTAAAGCCTTAGAATAGTCATATGCAGCTCTGTGAGCACAAGGACACCAGTGTTATCTGTTGCTAAAGGGGAAAGCACAGGTGCCTGGTCTGATGTTTCTGCTGCTCTTGGAGATGGTGAAGAGGCGGGGACAGGTCCAGAAGGGATGGCTCCCACTGTTGCCCCGGGGTCCTGCAGGGACTTGCAGCTTTCTGGCATGGGGGCAGTGGAATGCACTTGCCCTGGGGTGAGCTGAGCTGGAGCTTCTGAAGCCCTGCATTGCCTCCCTCAGAGGGCTGCAGTCACTTGTACGCTCTTCAGATTCTTATTGTTGTCGATTTTTGTTTCTGGCACTGAACGAAGTGGTGTCTGTCCAGTTTGGAGGGTCACCTTCCATAGCTAATTATGGCTGTAATGTGTTAAAAGTGCAGTAGGAACAATGATTTAAAAAAAACCCTAAGGGTCTTTTGGTCCAAGCCTTCTTAATTGTTAAGCTTCTCATTGATCTTACAGAGCTGGAGTGACATCTGGAGATGATTGCCTTTCCTCTTCTATGTAACGTAGGAGCGTGCAAACTTCATCAAATGTAGACGTAACGGTTATTCATGTGTCAGTAACACTGAGCAAGCCTGGGAAGAAGGAGAGTGCGTGATGTACATGATAAACTTACCTGGAAATCATAATATGTGTCTTTAAATATGGCCAATACAGGGATTTATTCTGACTGTTATCTTAAGAGTGCCCAGCGAAATGTCTGACAGTCTACAGGACCCTTATCAGTCAATGAGAGCTGGGAGCTTAAACCTCTTAAGCGTTGTTCATGGCTTCTCATATTTTTCTCATAAAAATGTTACCGCAAAAATAATCTTGGAATGGTTTGGAGGCTTTTACATATGCTCTTCGGTTTCATTTTTTTGGAGCCACAATTACTTCTCTGGCCTGGACTGCTACTTAGTTTTCTATGTGAAGTCACAACCTAGCTCTGAAATGGGCTGGAACTCATTAAATCTGAGCAGGATGTTCGGTTCTGTAGATCTCATTTGAAAGTCAGTTGGTGATTCTGATATATTATTACAAATTTACAGTTGTCCTTGGTTGATAATTATGTTCTAAGTCTGTCCTTCAAATTAATCTGAGTGCATACTCTAAACAGCTCTGCCATGGCTTTGGTTTAAGTAAATTACTTACAGGAATGACACATTTGTTACTAATCCTCCAGCCTCTTATAGCCAAATTCTGTAATTCTCTCCCAGACTGGTAATTCTTTCTTATGCAAGCAGACCTACTGACTTCACATTTATTCACCCAGTTCAGACCACCACTTAAGCACTGGTTAATTGTAAACACGTGTTTAGGTCCCATTGACTTCTGTGAGGCTTAAATGCTGTCTTGAATAGGCATTCTTTTCCAAATCGGAGCCGGAAAATTAAATTTGTCCCCCTGTATAAAAGATCAGTTCAACTGTTATGCCTCCAAAAGAAAGCTGAAAGTTCTGTTGGATTAAGGCAGGATATACACTTAGTGTAATAACTGTTGCTGAATACCTTGTCAAGTAAACTCTTATTCTGGAAGGAGCATGCACATTCAGAGAGGTTAAGGGATAGCTATTTTTGACACTATTTGTATGTAGATACAAAATGCATCTCAACTATACCTGGAAGATAATAATTTTGATTTGTGTGATTATTTAGTGAAAAGCCTGAAGTGATGTATAACCAGGACCACACCAGGGAATTTACAGAATTTAAAATTAATGACTAGCAAAAGCAACACTTAATGTAAGTAAAATAAAAGAATTGTGTGTATCTTATTTGAAGTGAGTCATTGCTATGCATTCTCTATTCCTGGTGCAAGCCTCCCTAATAGAGGCTCTGGCCTGTCAATTCTCATTAAAAGGAGAAATAGAAAGAGGACCAAGTTCTGGCTGTCCATGTGCATGGACACATGCCACAGATCCTGGGGGAGCAGCATGCTTTTACCTTTGTTTTGGCTATATTGAGGCCTAACACAGGAGGCAGAGGTGGGCAAAGCCGAAAGCAGGTGAGATTCCTTCAGGAAAACAGGCTCACTGCAAGCGATAAGCCCAAGGAGTCATACTTCTGGCACAAAGCAAGCAGGAAGGAAATCTTATCAACTCTCTTTGCAGTTCTTCAGAAGCAGTAAAAGAAAGGGTTAACCTTAAAAACATTTTCACCAATTACTTGGCTTTCCCATGACATCAGTCCTCTCAGCTTCTATAGTCCTTTGAAGAACATCACTAATAACTAATCTCATGTCTTTCATATAATCCTGAATTTTCCTTTGAGCCTTCAAGGAAAATCACAATTTCCCCTGTGCTAAGATTCACTTTGAATTTAGAGTCTGAAATTTTATACGTAGGACATTGTGAAGGAGTCCTGGGAGAGCAAAGAGATTTTTGCCTCTCATGTTTGCAAGACACTTGACATGAGTTTTGTGATAGCTTTTTAATTCTTTACCAGCATTGCAGATCTATGCATGCATGTGATGCATATCGTGTGCACGATGTATGGGATATACCTAAATATTCAGGTGTATTTAGGGCACAAGCCAAATGACAGGATGGTAGGGGTTGGAAGGGAGCTTTGGAGGTCATCTAGTCCAACTCCCAATGCATATGCATAGGCTGTATGACAGATTTGCATAGTTCAAAGGTGCTGGGTGATATGATGTTTATATGCACATTTGCCCCTCTTCCAGCAGCATCCTTTCTGATGTCAGTCGTATCACCACACTTTTAAGATATCCAGAGGTTTAAGAATACTTCCTTGAGCGGCTGTGGAATGTTGTTTCACTATGCGTAAAAAACTTTGGTAAGAGAAGAGGGGTCATGTCTGGGGAAAGACAACATGCTCCTTCCCTATGAGTAGGCTTGAATACAGTGGTATTTCCACCAGAGCACAGCTCCCTTTTTATGGTGCACAGTAAATGCCAAGACCTAGACTGTGACTAGACTAGAGCATCCCAGAGTGCTCCAGATGTACCTGAAAAAGGGCATAATCATGTAAACACCAGGTGTAGTTCTTCTAATAGGACCCTGAGGGCTGGCTCGTCACAGCAGTGGCCTTGCAGGGATGTGAGGAGAGGTTAGCTGTTTCCATAGGTTGGCCATGCTCTTCCTTGCCGATCCATTGGGATGTTCTATGCACCCTGAACACAGGAAAGATGCTGAGCAAACATGGTTGTAAACCCCTCAGATCTGTGCTCCTGGTTGATTTTTTTTTTTTTAAATATTTGGGGGTTTTGCCTGTTAGTCTTTTTGCTTGTGTGATTTTTCTTGGGTTTTTTTTTCTGTGTGGATTTTTTTTTCTGTGTGCACTTTGAGGCTTCTGTTTAACTCTCAAAGAGCAAACAAAAGAGTTGAATAAACTTGCTGATGTTCCCCATTTCATGGCCTGTTGATAACTACACCATAACCCTCTCCATTGGATTCTTCATTTAAAAAAAAAAAAAGTAAGAGGAGGGGAAAAAAAGAACCTTTGTCAGCCTCGATAGCACTATTCACTGTTTTACCAGCAAGTTACAGTGAGAACATCAGCTTCCTGTCCTTTCATTGAAGCCCATTGATCTTTCTCCCCAGTAAACAGAGCGGCTGTAGCTTTTGTTTGACTTGTGCTCCCCATTTGTGCGGTGCATTTCAGGGATGAAAAGTGCTGTTGTGGCCGTTCTGCAGAAGGAGAACCGGGACAATGAGTGGGAAACGTGTGGCGGCTGTCGGAGGGGGACACAAGGCAGTCGGGCCACTGCCGTAAACACAGTGGCCTTTGGGGAAGAGGCTTGGAATGGCTGTGGCCAAGCAGCCTGGAGCTGAGCAGCAATGGGATTTCAGGCTGGGCATTGCTCACCTCTCCCTTTAAACCAGCTCCGCACAGGGCAGCGCAGGTTGGAGGATGGATGGCAGGATGTGCTTGTCCTGATGAGAAACAAAACCTCTCGAGGGTCCCAGGAGATAGGAGAGATGTGGCAGCACATCTGAGATCTCATTCTGGCTTTGTTGCTCATTCAGTTACCAGTTAATCACAACAAAAATTATTGCAATGAAGTGTAAGTCTCCAAGCTGGGGAAGTGTGCTGGAGCTGCAAGACCAGCTATGGTCATTTAGGAGCACCTTAACTAGCGAGATTTGTCTGCTGCAAGAAGATGGGTATGGGGGAAGACCTTTTTGGGTGGGTAAAGTGCCAACCATGGGGTAGAATTGAGGCTGAACTGGCAGATCTTGTGCCAGGGGAGCACGCAACCTGGGCGGTGGGGTGGGAACCCTGCAAAGAATTAAGACTTTTTTTTTCTCCCTTTTTTTATCACAGTCACTGAGGTGAGTGATGCTTTAGAAAACAGAGCAGAGATCTGGGGTTTCCCTTGATGATGGTAAGATGGTCCAAAAAGGTGTGACTGCTGGCAGAAAGCAAATGTATGCTTTGTCTGCAGTAGCAAGAAACAAAGAGTTTTCTTGCCCTCTCCTGCCTTTCAGGCTTCATTTAAGCAAGGAAACTTTTCCTTGTTGACTTTCATTGTATGCAGGTATTTTTCTTGGCCATGCTGTCTGTAGAATTTGGTAAGCTTAAGTAAAAGAGAAATAATATAGCAAGTCTCAGGGAAATACTTCCTGTGAAATCCTAAATCCACTGAAATGGAGAATTGTTGATTTTTCTTTTGTTGTTTTGTTTCAATAGCAAAACTGTATTTCAGTGGGATTATGGCCTTTCTTAATCCCTATTTATCTATCTTGCAGTGATGTCTGGGAGGCTTGGCTACCAACCACAATTTTATAATGCCAGGCACTTGGCATCTACAGAACAAAACCATGAGCCTTCCCACCAAAAGCCTGCAGTTATGGCTATTCACATAAGACTTCTCAGTTTGGTGTTGTCTACTAATAGCCAAGCAGAAAAGCTCTTTAGCAGCTGAGGTCTAGATGTGGTTTGTACCTAAAAGAAGTAGATGCAAGGATGCATCTCTACCAAAATCAATATCTCTGCAGGTACTGTGGAGCTGCGCTAACGGATTTGGGTGATTCTTGTTACCCTAGAGAGGCTTAAGCAGAGCTTTGCAGCACTGAGTTTGAACAACTACTTCTTTTTCTCCTTCGTCTGCTTTTATGACTGTTGATTAACTTCTTACTTCTCAAGGCATAGTCCTTTCATGTGATTAGCCAATATACTCTCCCTGAAACCTGTAGCAGGAAACCTTTGCAACATAATTTGGCTGGACTGTTTCAGAGTCCCAAAACTTGTTTTTGGGCAGAACATGCAAAATGTGGAAAATCTCAGAACAGACAAGAACAGAACTGGATTGTTCCTCAGCTACAATGTCAAACAGGGTTAAAATGTTGTGGTGACTAAAATCTTGTTTCAAAATAATTTTTAAAAAAGTAAAATCTGAAAAGAAGAAACTTTCAGAGAGATTTGACACAGCTCTGTTGCATGCTAACCCTCTCTTCACTGCTCTTACTGTAGGTAAATCTACAGAGAAATGAAGCTTTTATTATGGGCAGAATACAGTTGACCAAGATAGTTTTTGCGAGAAGCTTGTGTGTTGAGGCTTGGGCTCTTTTAAAGCGTTATGTTACAGCAGAAAATTGAATTTTTTTTTAAATGAGATGGACACCTGTCTGTGTGATCTGATAAATAATTCTCCAAACATTTTAAATTTGGAAGCATCTATTTCATAGCCTTTTAAAAATATGCATAACGCACACCTGTTAGTGAGAACAAAGTTGTAGAATTTTGTACAGAACCTATAAGTCTCTGTGCATCTATTGAAGTAATGTAACTGGTTGCATAATGCAACATGCATCTTGTGGAGGGTGTGAACCTAGAGCACACTTTTGCAATGATAGCGCTTGTTTTGAATTCATCCACCGATGCTCCACAGCTGATGTTTCTGGACCTGTGAGTGCCTTGCCTTAACTTGTATGAGTTTCACAGGGCAAATCAATGTTGAAAAATTATAGACAGGCAAAAGTCTCTGAGCTAGGGCCTAAGGAAAGGAACACCCAGGGGAATGGTGATAATTTATTTCAACAGCTTTTGGGTGTTATCTTAGTGTTTTGCTTGCATTGTATAAGTCCAGGTGTAAGTTATGCTGACAGAATAGCAATGCAAGTATAGTATACTTCCAAGTAAGGAGGCTCACTACCACAGGGAAGGTTAAGCTTAAAGAATATCAGTAATGCAAAGCTTTTGGACTAGTCAAGTGACATAAACCCTTTAAATGACTAAAAAGACACTTTTCAGCCTCACCATGTTATGGAAAGGTCACAGCCTTGTGGTGTCAGGCTCCAAACCTGTATAGCCAAGCAGCCTCCTAGCCCTTGATGATTTTTGGAAGGCGTGTAGAAGGCATCTCCTGAAGATTCATGATCTGAAAATGCTTTCCCCCCCCAGCATCTTCTAAGACAGGCCTTGCCCTGGGAAGCAGTGTGGGCTGATGCTAACACCTGGATGGGACAGTACTGCTCAGCTGCCACCCATTTGCTTTTTGCTCCTGGGGTCCTTCCCTTGCTTGGCTGATAACTTTCAGGTGCACTGATAATTTCAAGAATAGTCACAAAGCTTCTGGGCACTTACAGGTGTTTCCTTTGCTACACCTGATGTGCTGGGGAGGTGATGCTGGTGCTGACTACCTCTGTCCACTGGGGCCAGGCAGGGTGGTGGGTGGCATCTACCAGTAAAGGCAGGGAGGAGAGGCCTTCCCGCTGTGGGGGAGGCAGGAGCGCTTAGGCTGCTGGATAGAATTAATCAAAGCAGATTTTGGACAGGGTAAAAGGGTAAACACACTTCTTCCTCTTCAGCACATGCTGTGGGAGGTTTCCAGCCTGCAGAAGTTCAGGCTCTCAGCTCTGCCTCCTGTGTGAAAGGCGGGAACCCCAGCAGCACAAAACCCTGCTCCTTAATGGCAAAACACTGTTCACCAACTCAAAATCAGGCAGGGAAAGAGAAGGAGAGAAAGACAAGGGACCACCTACATCCACCAAAAATCCTCTGGTAGGGTTTACTGCTTGAGCTCCACGCTTGCATAGCCCGGTGCACTGGCAGGTGATGGAGAGGTGAGGGTTTGGGGGAGACACGGTGCCTGCTGGGAACCTCTGTCCTGAGCTCCGCACTGCCACGGCAACAAGGGTTTCCTTCTCCTGCCCATCCCTCTCTTCTTGATTTTATTTGCAGACTCCAGGCTGGAGCCTTGTGGTGGGCACCACGGGTTGATTTTGGTGTGGGCAGATCCCCACGTTTTACAATGGCACCGTGTTCCACTTTTGATCACTTGTGTGCAGCCCAGAGACTCTTTTTCTCCTCTTCTTCCTCTCTCTGGCTCTATTTTTTTTATTAATTTTTCTAATTGTGTGATTACAAATGGACATGCTTTGCCAAGGCTTATTAAAAAAGCGCTGCTCACTGTCAGGAGGCTTGCATTAGAAATAGGGAAGGAGGACTCTCTTCCCTTTTTTTTTTCCCCCTAGTGTAAAGAAAATGGGGCTGAGGGATGGGGTAGGGATTAAGTAAAGGAAAAGGATGACAGGTGGTCTAAATCCAGCCATGAATTCTCCTCTTCAAAGGCAGGCTATTTCCTAGGTGCTTACATTCTCCCACAGAGTTTGGGGGATTAGCACAAATTGTGGCCTAATGATGCAATGAAGCTTTTCATGTTGCTGTTCTCCTTGTGGGCAGTTTGTGCTGTAGCCCTTAAGTATGCTCCAGGCTAAAACACTGTCAGGTGGAGCACAGGGCTGGGGTGATGGAGAGGAGCAGGAGCTTTCCCGGCTGCCCTGCCATCCTGCACGCACAGTGTGTGCTCACAAGCAATTTGATTGCATTGGAATTTGCTTTTCTTTTTTTTTTTTTTTCTTGCCTCTGTTGTTAAAAACTCTGGGAACAGTGGCGGTGGCTGCTGTTGCTAATGCATGTTCACATGCCTTGGTATTTTGAGAGGCCACATCAGAAGGGCCTTCTGTTTTAAGTTGCTATGTGTATCTTCTAGTGCCTTGGTCTTAGAAACATCCATTACATGTTTGTGCTGGAAAGACAATACTGGCCAAAGGGCTGGATTGCAGGGAAGTGGGATGCGCTTCAGGGGGTTTGGTGGAGGGGAAGGTGTCAACAGGGCGATAGAGCTGGGAGAGGATGATGGTGCATGCAGTGGCAAAAAGTCACGGAATATTGATTATGACTGCAGTCTTCCTTCTATGGAAGGCCAAGCCTGCCCTGTAAGGAAAAATTAACACAATCAGAAAGCAGAACCCCAGCAGAATTTCCTGGAAATACCACAGGTGGAGGATGATAGGGCCTTTGTTTTAAATCACTTCTGTAGTAGCGAACAGATCTTCCACTTAATTAACCTGGCTGTGGGCTTATGCTGATGCAAGCGCATAAAGCTTGACCCAATAAGTAAATCCCTGTGTGCATATAAATCCATTGATGAAACGGAAGATTTTCAGGTTTCCATTTTTTTTGCACAGGAATCTAGTTCAGGAGTGCTCTGGTCCAATATACTGCCTTTGCGGTAGCCTGTACCTCTAATGAATCTAATCAGTATGCAAGGACTTGCACTGGTGCATAGAAGTGCATGCAACATACTGCACTAAGCTAAATTGTTTTGATTAGACTTTAAAACCAATTCCTTATTTTTTTCCTTGAGGGGTTTACTTCAGAGCCAATAGAGCAATTCTGAATCTATTTAAACATACTAGTCAAGACCTCTGTTCAAAATGCCATCTTGGGAAAGATGTGGTGGTTGAAGCTGGTTACAGATTGCTAAAAAGTGTAACCTTTTAAAAGATTTTTTTTTAACTGAAACTTTTCATGCAAAACCAAGGCCTGTGTTTCTTGTGAACTGTGCGCCTCTCTTTCCAACTCTGTTTTCCCTACCTTTTTTTCCTGTGGGGAAGGCATGTTGCGAGGAAGAGAAATTTGTACAAGGCAAGCTGAAAATGATGTAGACTTCTAACAACAGCTTGAAGAACCGTGGAAATTTTCATGGCACTTGAGACATGAAATATTTGCTTTTCACTAATCTAACTTTGCTGCCTTGTTGGACTCTGCTGTTGGCACTGCAGAAGGAGAGAGCATCAGTTATGCTGAAAGTTTTAGGCAAAGTGTCCTGTTGTAGAGCTGGATACCATGGAGATAAAAGTGCAAGTGGGTAGCCTATCTTAGTGCTTTGGATTGTAAAGGAATGCCAACAGACCTCCTAGTATTGGTGTCGGAGAGAAGGCTTCCAAGTGGTGTAGGGAGAGATGCTCCTTAGGCAAAGGTGATTTATTCTTCTCTTCAAGATTTTGCAAAGTAAACTGATGCTTCCTGACTAAGCAGAGGTCTGTGTTCAGGTCACTTCGGGCTGTTAGGCTTTTAAAGTATATAAAGCACAAACTTAAGACCTTAAAAGAAAGACGGCTCATATGTAATATATCTATCTATATATATATCTTAATTTGATGTCTTTACCATTGAACTGTTCCTGTGATGCTTGCGGTGGAACGAAATGCAGACACTGATAAGGCTGTGATTATATTTAGCAGCAGCGCAGTGGGAAGGAGAGGCTGCTCGGACGCGGCGACAGAATCGAAGCCAGCTGTAGCAGTGAAAGTCTCACAGGGTTAACCACAAAGTCTGCCTGCAGCTGCTGCAGCTCAATACCCAGCATTCACATGCGGCCTCACCAAACTGCCTTGTGACATTTTTGATTCATGTCAGGGACAGAGTACCATTGTTGGGGGGAAAAATAACTGTTTTATAAAATGTTCTGCAGGCTTTCAGTCATTTCAGTCTTTATTCTTTCCTCCATGCCACTCTCTAGGTTGGAAAAAAGTTCTTCTCACTTTACTTTTCCACTCCCCGCTTTAATAAAAAGTGTTTCTGGCTTGATTTATTTGGTTAAAGAGCATGAGCTTCTCCTTAAAGCTCAGGAAGAGGCTCATAGTTGGCCCTATTCTGCCTTTGTCATGTTGCTGTGACCCTTAGGGTTTGAGGGAGCTGCGCCTCTTGATGGTGTGACTAACAGAAGTGGCAGCACGCTTTTACCAGCAGGAAGAATACTGGGGTTCGGGGGAAGGGCCTCCCCTTTTGTAGCAGGCAACTGGGAAGGATTTCTTGAGCAATTCCTCTTTGCTGTAAGAACAGGGCTGCCTGCTGCAGGTCTGCTGTCAGACCGTCAGCTTGATTGCTCTGATCACGCCAGTGCAGTGGGCTCTGGGGATGGAGGCTCTGCTCGTTTACTCTTTTCAGTGCAGAGATAAAAAGCCTCTTTGTTTTTCAGATTTATGGAAAAGTTTTAAATTGTTTGTCGCTCATTGCCCTGGGTAACCCCATACTGTGCTGCTAGTTGGAGCTCCAGGGCCAAACACCTAGCGGCTGGCTGGGACAATGGGACAGTATGAAAAGGGCCTTTCCCATTCTCATTCCTCTGAAGGAAGTGCTGCTGAAGGGCCTCAATGCATTTTCTCAGCTTTAATGCCTCATTTGCTTCAAGCATGTACGAGGATTTGCAGTTTGAGAAAACAAATTAAATTAGGGCTGTTTCTTTTTTTCTTTTTTTTTTTGATTCAGCTTGTTTCTAAAGGAGTCATTCCCCACATCCATGTTAGAGCAGATGCTCAGATGGCTGTGGTTTGAAAAAATGTCCTGGTGAAAGGATAATTAAAAACATGAAAAAGAAAAGGTTGGTGCCAAAGTGACCTTGAGTACAATTTCCCTGAAGCCAAGGTGTGCTGTAACAGGGGGTATCATTTGACCCCTCATGTTTGCCTGTTCAGGACTTCAGACAGAAAGATTTTTTTGCTGTAAAATGTTACAGGAGCTTTGCTGCCTCTCCGCAAAGCTGGACTGCGATGCTGGGTCCAAGTTCTCCAGGCACAGCAACTGCAGCTCTGTTTCAGGCCTGATTTGAGCATCGAGTTCAGTCTCTCCCTCGGCATAGATCTCACTTCTGTCGCTCAGTTGGTTATAATGCAGACTGCAGCACAAACTGCAAAAGCAACACCTGCCTTTCTTACAAAACAACTCCGGGCACAGGTGATGGCCAGCTCAGCAGCTATATCATTGCTTTTCTGGACACCCCGGATGGTGACGATGCTCCTGGGCACTTTGCAACACGCAGATGGACACAGTGCCCTGGGTGGGGTACAAGTGTCTGAGCTTGGTGGGTTGTGCTCCTCCAACCCTGTGCCTGAATAACGAGCTCTCCTGGGACAAGCAGCCCTGGGCAAGTCCCCCGATCTGCTCGCAGCATTTGGGAGCCTGAGGTGGTGGTGGGTGCCCATGTGCTGTGCTCCCTGGCTGCTGCTGGTGCCGCAGCAGAGCAGCAACATCCAGGCCAGCTCCTCAGAGAGCGGGTTCAGGCCCAGCAAAACTTATTAACTCAGGCTGCGTGCTGTTTGAAACAGGCTAAACCGCTCCAGGACTAGGAGGAGCAGGATAGCAGTGTACGTGCAGCATCGCACCCACACAGAGCTGGCCTGGGAGTCTCTGCAGCATGCCAGGCTTCATCCACAACCTGGATAAAGCACCTGCAGGTAATTGGGGAGCTGGCTGTGCCTGACCGGAGGGCAGTGTCAGGTTAATTAGACATCTGCAGGCTATTCTGAAACCCTTCTTTTTTCTCTTTGCAGTCCCAAAATGGGGAACTGTTTAAAATTAAAAAAAAAAAGAATGAAGGCCTTCTGCCCAGATTGGCATAGAACACAATTTTTACTTAATTGAAGACTGGTGCAAACTGATTTAATCTCTTAATAATTTCCCTTTCTCAGGTACTAAAACCTGTGGCTCAGCATGGCTTTTCTGATTTTCCTGTTCCTGGGTTTACTTTCCATATTTTGCATTCATGTATTTTCTTCCCTGATTCTTAATGTGCTTAGCCTGTTAAGAGGAATGTAAGATCTTTATAGTAGCATCTGAGATCATAATCTGTCTATATCAAAGGCCAGAATTATTCCCTGTTGTTTGTAAAGGAATTATTTAATAAGTATTCCTTGTAAGTGTCAACATTACACATGAGATGACATAACACTTGGGGAAAGTAAGGACTAAGCCAATATTCCCACACCAGCTTCAAAGCTAAATATGCTTTCACGTACAGATGCTTCCTATTTCTCATCTGTGGCTTCTATTTCCTCCTAATTAGAGTTGACACTGGAAGTACCGGTTCTCCTTTTCCTCCTCCTGGATGTTTTGATTGGAATGCTAATACCGTCCTCCTTCATTACCAGGCTCTGTGGAGCGGCGTGCCACATGGTTTAAGGTATAGGATCGGTTTTCCTGTAGAAGCTTAGCCTACCCCAGTGTCAGAGGAGTGTTAATTTGCAGCTGGCTACTAGCTGCACAGCAGTCTGAGTCCTCGTGTGCCTGCACTCTTGGGAGCAATTGAAATCCAGACACAGATTTTGCCATTCTGGCCTACCCCACCCAAAAGCAAACTTCCTGTTAAATAAGCACAGAGAGAATCAGTCAGTTCTGCAAGTAAAATAGTAAAATCTTGGATGTTAAACACACGTACACACACAAAAAATATTTTTCCCTCAGAGTGTTTCTACATGTTGAATACATCAATCTCTGCAAAAATCTGAAAGTGTTGGCCCCTGGGTGGCGAATAACTCCTCCAAGGCTAGAGAAGCCTCCTGTTCCCTGCAAAACCCCTCCCCACCCCCGCCCCTGCACCGTGCATCCCTCCCAGACAAATTCAAGCCCCCAAGAAACACTAATAAATTTGTGGTGTGAATTCAAAACATCAAAATGTCATGGAAAGTGTATGCTTTCTGTTAACAAGGCAAGTCTGATCAAAACATCCCTAACCCTTGCCTTCCCAAAGCAACCCCCAAGGTGGGGCACTGCGGGAAAGGGGACAAAACAGGAAAATGCTGTGGGTGTAGGTGCTCCTGTCCCCAGCTGGGGGTCTGCGGGTCCCAGGGTGCCTGCAGCCTCCTCAGGAGCTGTGTAGCTGCCAGGAAGCTGTAGTGATTTCTGGAGAGCTTACAAGCGTACATCTATCTCTTCTCTGAAATCACTGTGAAGGGATTTTAAACAACTGGCTTCCAAACACATGTTTATCCCCAGGGAAGAGATTTGAGATTTCCCTGCAAAGATGTATCTTGCAGTCCATTAGGGTTGGGCGTGAAGGTACCCATCATGCTGCTGAGGCCCAGGTCCCAAGCAAGCGTCCCTGCACACAGAGCCCAGTGTCTGGCTCGGAGATGACTCCTGGACCATGGGCTCCCTGTGTGGGCAGAGGCAGCCTTTCATCCTCCTGCAGAAGTAATGCCCAAATCTAATTCCTCTGAGCTGGTTGTTGCACCCAGCTCACAAAACTAGTGTTGGTGTATTTGCAAGTCTTTTGGGGCCACGGCTCCCTTCCCTTGTGCTGTGTTTGCACAGCTGATGTGGCTGAAGCTCTGCTGTGATGTGGCAGTGCAAATAACACTGATAAAGTAACAACGGCTGAATCCAGCGGGGCTTTCAGCATCTTTTCCCTACGAGAGTATGTAATGTTACAATGGCACGTGGATCTCTGCTTCCCCAGTGCCACCTTGCCAAATACGAACCCCTGCCTCATTCCTTCTGTTGTCCTTAAAAATAAGGGTTCTTCACCCGGTGTGCAAGAGCAAATCAACACACTGTGTCAAGATATTTGTTTTTATTTCAGTTCTGCAGAATTGGGTGATAGACATCTAATGCAGCCAGCACGCTTTTTAGCAAACACGTAGGGTCTTTTATACAAAATGGTAACAAAGAAGAAATTGCATTAAAATAGCTGATTGGTCACTTATACTTCACGTAACGAAAGCTTGTTTGTGCATGTCCTAATTTCTGTCTAGCTCATTATACATTTACATATGAAGTCTCCTCCTAGAGGTGTGTTTTTTAGTATTATAATTAGCTAAGTTAACTAGAGTTTATACCTTCATCCTACCAGCTACCACAAAGTTACTGTTTAATCTTATATCCAGTTGCGGTTCTTGCTTAGGCAATGGCTAGTCTTGAGGTAGGTAACAGCAGATATTAGCTTTACAGACTTTCCGTTCTTGTTGTCATGGTCTCAGAACAGACTGTCGTGATTGCTCAATTTTGTAGATTTTTGACTCTTTTCAACATCACTTGCACTTATTTTCAGGATCCCTTTGTCTCTGCTGTAAGCATCTGTCCCTAGGCATATTCAGGTGCCATAAAGCCTAGACTGTAACGGAGCTGTTTTGTATTGTCTCTGTGCATGTAACAACTCTGTGAAATCCTGCACAAAAGTGAAGGTTTATTGTTATTGTGCTTTGCAGCCAAACTGGTGGAAAACAGTGATCCGGTATGGATCAACGGAGAGGATCTTGAGGACCTATTGCATAGTGTCTGCCCCGTTTTCCACGTAAGAGGTGTGGAGGTGCCTCGGGGCCTCTTGTGACCAGGAGAGATGGGAAACACGCTTTTCCTTCCCCTACATGAGGCAAGGGAAGTGCCTTCAACACTAGTGCACCTAGAAAGCCTGGCTTTGCCCTGGGACCTCCGTGTCCCTGCAATTGACCTCCATGAAACCTTCCCGTCTCCTGCCAGGTAGGTGCAAAAGGACAAGGTGTCTCACAGGGCTGGCACTTTGTTGGCATAATAAGGAGACCAATATTTATCTTGAGACAAAGCTGTTCTTCAGCCATTTTTCACTTTTGTGACTGGGGTTGTGGGTGCTCTGCCTCTTTTTTGATGTGGCTAGCCTGTAGTCCTTTGATGCCAGTGATATTGAGGGAAAATGGCTGCTGGAAGTGTCCATTTTAGCTAGAGTGAATGACACAGGGCTAATTTTCACATTTATTATTTAGGTTTCAGACTTGTAAAATGGTTATTTTTAGGAAGTGGTGAGGAATCCTGTAAATGTTGTGGTGCTCTCTCTCAATTTCTTGTTAAAGTAGAGTGATTTTTACTTTGTTGGAAATGAGGGAGAGACAGCCGGCACAAGAGGCTTTATGCAAGCCTTCTTCATATCCCCAAGCTTAATCTGAAACTGTGTGAGGTCTCCTGCAGTCCAGGTCTGTGCTTCCCTTTTACAGACATTGTGGTGCTAATTGTGTTACAGCTTTGCACGAAGGACAAGTGGTCCCCAGGGACTGTGATTACTCCATCAAAATAATTTCCATCATTGATCTAAACGGCATTTGATCTAAATATATTTTTAGAGGGAAAATACAATGGCATCAGTCCAGGAAGCTCAGGCTTGGGAACACCATCTTCCAACGTGTTTGTATGCCGCCTTGTGTGTTTGTGGCACTGCTGCAATATAAATATGACAACTACCTCCTCTAATTTTCCTGTCTGTTTCTGTTACCACAATGTTCTTTCTGGAAATCCATGCAAAATACCATGGAGCTATATCAAACATTTTTCCTTGTCTTCAGTTCCTCAACAGTAGTTTCCTAGAAAAGTGATACCCTCCTTATCTATTTGTTAGCTCCTACCACGTATCACAAGGCATTCTTGCAAATTCCCATCAGCCATGACAAAGTTATCTTGTAGACTTATGTAGTGATTTTGATGGCTGTACGGACCTGTTTGTTTTGTTCTGAACTAAATTAATAACACTGCGATGGCACCCGCTCTAGCATTGAACTTCTAAAACTCTCCTAATATACTAATCAGCATGTCAGTGTAATATTCTTTCTGGATAGAGACAAGCCTGGTGAAACGGATTAGACATTCACATGGCATTGCATAATTCAGAGAGCAGGCATGGTGCATATGATTTGCATTAATAGCCTCTACCGCAGCAGCTTCTCACAGGTCTCTCTCATTAGATCGTATGTGGAAGCTTCCAGACTGTCAATCAATTACAGTAATTTCCTTTTCCATATTTATTCCATCACAATCATTGACAGTTACCATTAAGTGACATTAATACAATACAATACCACCTTGCATTTTCCAGTGCTCCTCTTAGAGAGTGCTTAATCCATATAAGGCTGAGAGGCTCCATTATACTGGAAAAAGGTGTCTGCTCTCCCTAGTTCAGCGTAGTGTAGCTTGTCCATGGTGGGGAGGAGGACAGAGCGCTTTGTGTTTCAGTGTCTATGGAGCCCTCTGGGCTGCTCAGGAACAGGGTCTGCTGGATCAGGATGAAGGTAGCTCCTGCCCAATGGTGAGCATGGGATGCCGTGAGAGGTCAGCAGACTCATCAGGAGAAAAGATGATTTTATTAACTGCAACAGCTCAGTGCAGTTTGTACGGCATGTTCAGGTGCATTACCTTGGGCATTTTAGTATGGTGTGTTTATAGATGCCTTACCTCATTTGATGCCCATGGACCTTCCCGATGGAGTAATCCAAGCCAAGTTTTCAAATGTAGCAGCTAACGCTTAGGCATTCTTGTTAGAGAAACCAGAGCTCTTTTCTTACCCCACCCCTGCCCTTCCTGGCTCGCTGACTGTGCTTAAAACCTCCTGCACTGCCCTAGGTGAAAAGGGCTCAGAGTTACTGAATCCCAGTAGCAATAACTTCCCTTATTGAATAGGCGCAGTCCCAGCAGCAGCACCACTACAGGGCAGGGGGGTCTTTAGGCACTTTAAAAATAACAACCTGTGTGTGTTATCATGCTGGAGCTAATGGCCTGATGGCAGCTGAAGGGCTCCTCCTGGTTCTTCCTCTGCAAAGCTTGTTGTTGTACCTGTGGTGAAAACTGAGACTGGTGGTCTCAGCCCTCCTATTTGAGATCCATCTTTTGAGGCTCACTTTGAAATTACTCTGAGGGGACAAACAGTGGGCGTGAAACCTGTTAGCAAATGTTATCTGAGAAATATAGGTGTATCACTTCAGCAAGCACTTGTGTGGTGGGTCAACTGGAGCAGTGCATATGCTTCTAGTCATTGCTAGCTATCACTGGTCCTTTGTTAGCTGAGGTTTGCTGAGGCCTCTCTTGCGGAGTTAGAAAGGTTTTTAGCCACAGCTCACAAGTTTTCTTAGGTCTTCTTATCCCTTAGATCCCTGATGTCCTCCCCAAATATTTAGAGGCTTAATTTTAAACTTAGAATCTGATCTTGTTCTTTGGGGTGGGTGGGAGAAGAAAAATTATCCTTTGCAGGTCAGGAAAAAAGGAATTGGTTCTATATCCCCTGTGGACTCTGCTGCAACGCTCCCCCCTGGCTTTCCCATACTGTACTAAAAATGCTCTCTTAAGAATGCATTGAGCTCCCTTTGCATTTTTGCTGCCTTTGTTCTAGGGACCGTTTCTGCCCCTTTTCAGTCTTGAGGTGCTTTTCCCAGCTTGCTGAGCTGACATGATGAGATTCTTTCACCACTCATCAGTAAACACTTCATCAGCAATTCTGCACATGCCCAAGGGGTTTTCCTCTCTTGTCTTTGCTGAATTTTCTGGTGCTTCTTTCTTCTTCATGTCTCTTCCTAGAGTTGGACACTTTAACACTTTTCCACTTATCCCCATCTCCCTCTTCTTTGATACATGTCAGAGACTAAGCAGGATCAGTTGCCGCTGTGTCCCTGTTCAGGACCCTCTTAAAGCTACTGTTGCCAAATATGCTGGATGTCTTCTTTCTCACAGTGCTCTGCTTCCATCCTTGTCATTCATGGGTAACAGTTCAATGATCTTTCCCCTTCTCTGTCCACTAAGCTCATTTAAAATCCAAACAGTCTCTGGCTGTCAGCTCTCCTGTTTGTGACTTCCACTCTGTTTACTTCTCTCTTCAAAATCTTTCTTGTCACCTCTCATCTTCAGAATTGTCAGAGCCTCTCCAAGACATTAATTTCCCCATCCCTCTTTTGTTCTCATCTGTGGCGTCTTGTTCCTGTTCACAAGTCTGCAATTGAGAGGGTCCCCACAGTTTGTTGTACTGCCACCACGTTATTTTAGGTATGCTTGTTACTTAAGCTTTTCCCAGGACAGGGGTGGTCTTGGCTTCCGGTATTCGCCACTCTGGCCGCACCTCAAAGTTCTGCTTAGTTTGTCTATAATCAGTTCTGCATGGAGTTTACATAGTGCCTTTTCACTGTTTCAGGATCCTGAGTTTTTCTCACAATTTTAAACAAGTTTCCCTCTAGATAGAGAAGGTCTGAAATTTGAATTTGAATTTCCCTTACATTTCTGTTCTTACTTCCAGGTTTTAGGGTTCTGCCTTACATAAGTATGTGCTAGGCATGGACTTCGGAGGCACTGCCAGACTTTGCCCAAAGGTTTGGGTGGCAATCATATCACAGTTCTTGGTTTAGCCCAAGCTGCTTTTCCCCGCCCAAGGTAGAATAATGTACTCAACTTGCGTGCTGGCTAAATAATATTTAGGCATCTAAGTAACTGTGATTTGATTTTTACAGCTAGCAGATGATTTAATTGTGAGTTTTGAGCACTTTCCATTAAGCTTTATTGGGTTATCTTTGCTAACTAGTTATAGTTGATGGTGTGCATTTTTTTCTGATCGTGCAATCATTTGAGAATTTGGCAGCGTGTGTTCAAAATGTAACCAGTATAGTTTTTTTTTCTTCTGTATAGAATGGATCATATTGCTTTCTGACATTAGTTGTTTCAAGAAATGCTTCAGTGAATATCAGTATTTGAAACAGAATTGTGTACTTGTCTACTCAAGAAATAAAACAGCATTTAATGTAATTCTGATCACTTGATCTAGATATTAATAGGTCAAGCTCAATGGGTAAACAATGATTTTGGAATAAAAACATATAAAACTTCAAAGGCTAAACTAAATCGGAATGATGACTATGACTGCTATATTTTCTGAGAGTTGAAAAAGATGCGAGTATACTACATCCTGTGAATTATTCCCTACCTTTCAACAATAATTATATGATGGATTTTTGTCTATTGGTGACTTAAAGCGATTCCTGTGAACATCAGTTTTACCTCCATTTACACAGGACTGGTATGCGTTCCTCTAGTGGAATATGTCTGCATGGTCCAACAATATTCAAGATGCTAAGCACTTTCCTTGCAAGTGAAGGTACGAAGGGAAGAGCCACAGAAGAAGATTGCACCCCTCTGAATAAATAGTGTTAGTGACCTTCTTTAAGATCTGCTGATGAAAACTACTAAAGTACTGTATTAGAGTTGGATGTTGTTATTATCGCTATTACCTGCTTTTGCAAAGCTTGATCTAATGATGCAGCAGCCTGGGGTGGATGTGTGTTGGTTGACAGAAGAGATACACAAAACAACCCCCCAAAATCTAACTGGTGTGCCACCCACTGAAAGCATAATTTATACTGAAGACCTTTATAAAGTGTGGGGAATGCGTGTGCTGAGTGAAGTCCTATAGGATGAAAACAGGGAGTGGGATGCGTGGAGCAGTTGCGCAAGAGCCTTCACATCCTCTCAGAGAAATTGCGTCATGAGGTACACGGGAGGCCTCAGCGACCTGTTAATGACTTGAGTGCTGCTCCAGGAGAACAATTGTGTAAGCTGTGGAACAACGCGTAGTATTTGTGTGTGATTAATGAGAACTTGTCATCTGAAATACAGTCAGAGCAGCGCCTTCGTAGCTGTGTGCCTCAAACTCTCAGAGCCAACCCACGGTGGAATATTAGAGGAATTACTCAGCAGATTACTTCCATGTTGTTTTTGTCAGCTTATTCATCCTAACGCCCATTTGATAAAAGGAAGGGGGTGTGAGAATTTGCGTTATGCGTTTTTGTTAGTGTCTAACTTGTGGCTCTTCAAAAGGTCATGGGTACTTGAAGCTGTTTCAGACTGGTCAGACCACGGCTATTAGTCACGGAGCATTATTCACTCAGTCCCTTTCTTTCTTTTCTCTTCCCCAACCTTTTAGCTGAAGAAGTGATCTTTGGAGAGGAAACAATAGCTGAAGGAAACCTTTTTTTTTCCCCCGGATGTTGAGTTTTTCCACCAGAATTTAATAGAAATTATTGGCACACTGTCGGCTACAGGATGACCTGACCTCCCCTGCGACAGTTCATCAGAGCTGGATACAGGAGACGTCTTAGTAGTTTTGTCTGCTTGTTTTCCTGTCGTGTCAAGTGTGGTGGTTTTGCTGTACTCCTAGTCCTTACTAAGAGGCCTTCCAGGATTTAACTGGTTTTCTGTTACAGGCTCCTTGTTCTGTAAGAATTACTTAACACCATTCCTCAAAGTTTCTCTTTCAGTTGCTTCTTAGATAAAATAGCTGGGTTTTCAAAAAAATAAGTGAAAATCTGGCAATGCGTGCCTGGATGAGGACTCTGTTTGATACTCGTTAGTGCGACTTACCTATTTTTTGTAAGCGAAAACTGGTAGAGGCTTATGCTGTTAGCTCTTCGTATTGCAGTGGAGCCTAGTGAATCCAGCTCCTTTGAGCCTCTGTTTGTCTTGGTTCTGTATGGATATTAAAATATGTTTCTTGCCCCAAAAGTAAATCTGTATGACAGACAACTGAGTGAAAATGAGAAATGTCAAAAATACAGGATATTTTAGGAAACTAGTTGCTGCGCATAATTCTTAGTCAATCAGCAGCTGTAATGATTTTATAAGACATTTTATATGTGAGTGTGAAGACTGGCAAAAAAAGAAGAAAGGATACTTTCTCCAGTGTAAACAAATGGAAACTATTGTAATTTATATATACTGTTACGGTCCAAGATGCAATGGTAGAACTGTGACCTATATGTTTTTGGAATATGCCTTAAAATAAACAAAGGCATATTTCTGTTCAGGTGATGAACAGAAAGGCCATTCAGACAATTGATATAAATTCATGCTAGATTAATGTTTTATTTAGGTTGGCATCTAAATTTTAAATATCTAAAGGCCAAAGCTTATTTGAGTAAAGTCTTAGCATTGATTTTTATGTGACCATGAAAAGTAACGTGTAAATCAGACTATCCAACAGCAGATGGTTACTGTGGTCTGATCAGATCTTGATGTACAGAATGGGTCCAATAGCATAACATACTTATGTAAACTAAAGTTTTGTACAGTTTCCGACCCAGTTCATGGCTTTGCGGAGAGTACTATTTTTGTTGGTTACACAGGAGGGCTACAGCAATTTTGTTGTTGAAGTGTTTTTATGAGGAGGAAACCCCCTGGGTTTTCAGTATCTGAATAAGTAACAGTGCGAAACGTTTGCTTTCTGCACGCAGTTTCAATGTGCTGTCAAAATATCACCCGCCTGAAAATTAGAGCTTTCCCTGGGGGAGCAGAGCTGTGGGACAGCTGTGGCTGGAGCCCTGTGCACCTCAAGTCTTGTCTGAGGATTGAGTCCTGGCCAGGTGATGCCTCCACCGTGTGCTCCAGCCACCCACAGCAGAGGGGTTCTTGGCCGGGGAATGTAGCCCTCAGGGAAATTTGAGGGATGTGAAAGGCTGTTGCTGATGGATCCTAAATGAGCATTTTTATTCCTTAGGTATCTTCTTCTCTATTTACTTTTCTTGGTGCTGCTGTGTCATGATGTGCTGGTGAAGGTCTGCAGAAGGGCCTGAGACTTGAACTTTCCTAGAGTTTAAGGTGCTCATGTTCCAGGATTTTCATTAGTTTGTTTCCCTAAGTGCAGTCTTTGCTGATTTCGCAATTGAGCAAATTATTCTTGTAGTAGTGTTGCTGCTGGGATGGATGTAAGGCCATAAGTGAGGCAAGGTTTGTGTGGAGGGAGGGGTACGTTCTTGCGGAGGACGCCATGTAGCTGTGCAGATGACCGTGTGTGCTCTGGAGCCTGTAGGCACTTCTCTAGGCATAGAAGAGACAAGAACGAATGTCAGGCAATGTGGTGGCACATCTCTGGGAGGAAGGGGTGAAGCCTCCTGCAGCTTTAGCTATCACAATTCTCATTTTTCTGTTCAGAGAAGAGGTTAAACATTGTTTATCAGCAATGGCTTTCTGATATGTCTCCCTGTGTTTTCCTCCCCAATTCTGAAGCCGTATTTCGTAGAATCACAGAAAAGTTAGAGTTGGAAGGGACCTTAAAGATCACCTAGTTCCAACCCCCTGCCATGGGCAGGGACACCTCCCACTAGACCAGGCTGCTCAAAGCCCCATCCAGCCTGGCCTTGAACACTTCCAGGGATGGGGCATCCACAGCTTCCCTGGGCAACCTGTTCCAGTGCCTCGCCACCCTCACAGTAAAGAATTTCTTCCTGATATCTAATCTAAATCTACCCTCTTTCAGTTTTAAACTGTTACCCCTTCTCCTATCACTACACTCCCTGATAAGGAGACCCTCTCCACCTTTCCTGTAGGCCCCCTTTAGGTACTGGAAGGCTGCTGTAAGGTCTCCCCGGAGCCTTCTCTTCTCCAGGCTGAACAACCCCAGCTCCCTCAGCCTGTGCTCACAGGAGAGGTGCTACAGCCCTCTCATCTTCGTGGACCTTCTCTCTTCTTTACTAGGTGCTGACCTTGCGGGCAGGCATGGCTCAGGCTACGCCTACTGCGTATGGCAAGGCTGGGGACTAGTTTGTGGTGCTTGAGCACACGGGGGTATCTACTGCCCCTAAATACCTCTGTGCTCAGGTGGGTGAGTTAGGACTGTTGCAAAAGTGTGCACAAGTGGCTCCTCCTCGCAATGAGGTGTAAATGGCTCCCTGTACAGTTCGAGGCTGCGTGCCTGCCAGGGATAGGGTCCTCACTGAAAGCTGCACCTGACCACAGCCTTCCCCTCCCCATCCCAGCAAATAAATAACATAAACAGCAATAAAAAGGAAAGAGTGGGTGTTTTAAAGCAAGCCTTCTGGCAGTGAGCAGGGGACAGGCACGCTGCTGCCAAGCCCGGGTGACCCCCTGCGCTTTGGGGGAGGGCTGCTCCCTGCTGAGCTCGCCTCGTCCCCCCTCAGCCAATGCCTCTGGGCTGATCCTCAGCGTTGCCCACTCCTCTCCCCTTCCCAAGCTCCATATGGCGGGTTGGCTGAGCTCTGGGTGGCAGGCCGCATTTGTTCCCCCAAGGAAATGGTGGCTTGTGAGGTGCCTGCTACCTCTCTGCCAGGGAGAGGGACAAAGACCTGCGGCCTCCGTGGCTGAAGTCACTGCACACCCTGCTTTCTCACTGGGAGCTTTGCCTTGATAAAGGCACAGCCAAAATTGGAGGGAAGGCGTTGGACCGTCACCCCGAAATCTTCCTTATGGGTGTCTCTTGTGTCCGCTTGCTCCACTTCAGTGAATCAGGACCTAGTACCTCATGGGGCCTTGTGTCCTTGAAAACATGTCTGCCTTCTGCTTTTGAGGGGGTTAGTTGCCCTTGTGCTGGCTGGTCCCTGAATTGCAGATTTGTGCTATATGGTCCTTTCTGTGTTTCATACTGCTGGTGCTCTGTGCTGCCATTTAGCGTAGATTCAGGTCCCAAAATAACCTTGAGGCTCTCTGGCTTGGTGGGGAGCAGATGTGCTGGCAGCACGGCGCACTTGGCTGTGGAGAAGGGGGATGTTCTGGCTCTGCTTTCCTTGGAGCATGTCTCTTCCAGCTAGTCTCTTACGTGACATTAATGGCAGCCTAAACATATGGGCAGGGGTACAAGGATTGAGCAGTGGCCCGTGTGTGTCAGTCCATGGGGAATGGATGTAACGCAGAAGGACAAGGTACAAAAAGGGCAACCTGAGATGCACCAGACCTCGTGTGATCCAAAGGAATTATTTTTTTTTTTAAATCATCTTTGATTTAGGGAGTTTCCATTCTTCTCTGGCTACAGATCTGCAGTTGAATGGTGCCAGCTTTGTATGTAATCATAAATATATGCATAATTTTGATATTGTCTCCAGAAGTATTAGAACCTCTTGATAGAAAAATTGCCAAGGGGGGTTGCATAGTTAAACCTCAAAAAGACACAAAAATCACATGACTGGTTAAAGCAAAATCCTGAAAATATTTTATTCAGCAGAGACTATTGTAATAGTTGATAGGAAAACCAGATTATCCGAGAGCAAGAGAAGGGAGATAGTGCCAAGTTAGCTGATTGCCTCCTCACCACACTATGACACTCGATTGCTTCAGTGCTTCCTGCAAGGTTTCAAGACCCGGTGACTTCTGTAAATGTGCTGTATGCTTGTTATCCAGGTGTCTGCATTTTTGCTTCCCTTTAACTTATGGTAGATAGAGAATCATCATTCTAGCTACAGGCACGACAATACAGCCAGGTGTTATCTGAACTTTGGATGCAGATACCTGCCAAGCACCTGAGTCCTGATTTGCAGCAACTCGTATTGCACATTTGTGGAGAATCTTCCCATCATGCCAAATTGGAAAGAATGGATTTGGGGATGGAAACTCCAATTAACTGTTTGAAAGCGTATGCCAGGCTCCTTTCACTTGGAGCTTTAAGCAGATAGAATCATAACTCCTAAAAGGTGAAGGGTAAATCAGTCCTCATTTTAGCTTACCTTTACTCTCTCAGCTTGTTAATAACTGGTGGGTCCTGGCAGAAAATATTTTTTCCTTGACTTGTGGATAGTATCCATAAAATACTCACAGATGTGGGAGGCAGCTGCATTGTGATGCTGTTCTTAGAAGATGATGTAATACTGCGTTAATCACTTCTGAATCATTACTGATTTATGAATTGAGAATGTTTGCGAATTATGGGTACATTTTGCTAGCTCAAGTGAAATTCATGTCAGCTTGGTCAGGTGGTACTTCTGGGACTGTTGGTCAGTGCTCCAGTTGGGGCTTTTGCTCCATTGGCATGGTCTTTTACATTGGCTTTCCGGAAATACTTCCCATTTTGGTGGGCTGTCATGGAGGGAGTCCCTAAGGAAAGGCAAAATGCTGACAGCTATGGCACGTTGTGCTGGCAGTATTTGGAGCTGTTGGTGGAAGAATTACTTGAAACCATCCATCCCTCGTTCTAGACACGTTTCAGATGTTGGGGCTTCTGAAGAATGAGGCGGTAGGTTGAGAGATGAAACACTTGGGATCCACAAAACCAGGATGCTGGTTCTGAAAGGGGCCCTTTCTTCTCTGCATTAATGTTTGCCGTGTGGTCAAAGAATCCTCCCTTGTCTCCCATTTCCTCAGGCTCCAGTTAATTTCCTGATGTCTCTGGCAGCCGATGGGCAGCTAGGAGCAGGAAGTTGATAGAACCCAGTTTTAAATCCATGCGTTCAGTGAGGAGCTGTTAGTACATGGACACCTAATTAAAGTAATAATAACATATCTAACATTTACCTTGCACCTTTTCTTAATCCTCAAAGACCTCAGCTGCCTTTGAGATGGAGCACAACATGCTGATTGTGCATAGTAACATCACAGAATGGTTTGAAGGGAGGGGAGAAATATCTGGTCCATGGAAAGTGCAAGAGGGCATAGTAGAATTATAGTTATTTCAATGAGACAGAATAATGCTCCAGAAAGGAGAAACTGCCCTACTGACAGGGTGCCTGAAGAGAGAGGCACAGAAAATGACTGCTATAAAGGACCTGGTCTTTGTAATTGCAGGAAGTTTTTTGCTGTATAAACCCAAACTGAACCTCTTTATCCTCAATTTAGCAGACGTG
Source organism: Chroicocephalus ridibundus (assembly GCF_963924245.1). Classification (NCBI taxonomy): domain Eukaryota; kingdom Metazoa; phylum Chordata; class Aves; order Charadriiformes; family Laridae; genus Chroicocephalus; species Chroicocephalus ridibundus. Next base: position 72,120,686 of record NC_086285.1, on the reverse strand, counting down.
TCTGCTGGATGTGTTTAAAACAAAATAAATGCAAGATATAATTCCTTTTTCTTTCTATTTTTAACTAGTCTTGTTTGTTTTTAATGAGACGGTTGCGTCCTGAATTATTTGCAGGTTTGATCACCCCGGTATATTCTGGGAAGAAAGACCTTTTGTCAAAGAGGCTGTGGAAAAAGTAGAAAACCTTCAGACTCATGCCAGGTTAAAGCAGTCTTATAGATCATGCTATAGAAATATTGACTGTGATCAACAGGAGTACAGCAAAGCCAACCGATTATGAAGACCAGCTGAAAAAAGAAACTGCAGATGTAAGATAACGGCTTTCCCAGAATGTCCGTGGTAAAGGCTTTGTGGAAATTAGCGGTGGGTGCGCAAACATGTACCTTCGTGTAGGACGAGACTAGTTTGCGTGACTGGGTGCGGATCCAAGTTTTAAGAAGTGGGGTGTTGCACCCTGGGAGCCCCCTTGCTGATTGGTTTATTACAGAATAGTCTGTAGTCTGGGAGGATTAGCTAAAATCAAGAACAAACCATCCTGAAGGAGTTGGCTTTTCTGCATCTGGAATCATGCCACAATCATTTAATACAAGAGAATCAGCCCTATAGTCATGGAGGGAATTTTTTTCAAGATCTCTTGTTCCCAGCATAGCTGTTGTGCTCAGTTGATGGCCATTAAACCAGAGGCTTATTTCATTTTTATAAGAATTTTCTTGCTTGAAAAAAATGAAAGTTATGAGCTGAGTGCCCTATATTTGCTACTCCCCAAGTGGAATACAGAGATGAAGGAGGGAATTTTGGTGATAGCCAACTGCTGATTGAATGAATTGCTTTTAGCAGCATGGAAAAAAATTGTGAGAACACCGTGAGCTATTATTTTACAATTATCCTATTTTTGCCACTGTGGGCTTCTTCAGGAATCAGACTCTGGGTAAAATACTATTTTTGGGGTTTTTTTTTGTTTTGTTCCTGTGGCTGCTAGATATAAATACGCACTTCTTTCCCAAAATGTGGCTTTACCCTTATAGCCAGTCAAGACGAGCACATTAATCTCTGATTTTGGTTGCACCTTTGTCAGATTTTTTGGGGGAATATTACACTGTTTTGGCTTCCCTGGTTGGTGAGACTGAGACTGTGTCCTTTATTACTTTGTTTAAACTGTTTCTGAGATTTAGAGATGGTCTCTCCTTGACCTTTGAGAGTACATGGGTTCCCACCAACCCTTGCTAGAGCTACCTTGTCAATAGTGTAACAGGCAGAGGTCGTCTTCCTGTAGAAATGTCAGCAGAGTCTTACTGTTACCTTTCTATTGAGCAGCGGTCTGCCATTGGACTGGGCTAACTTTTTGAAAGGAGGGAAGAGACAGTTTTGCCTTGCGATGCACTTGTTTCTGAAACCAGCAAAATCCAAATGCCTAGAAGCTCGGCTTTAAAGCATATAGTAAAGTTGAGCCATCACGTACGTCAAGATTACTGGGTCTGTGCTTAAAAATATTAGAGGGGTTTTCATCAGAAAAAAATTTAAAATAATTTATATGTCTAATACATTCAGATAATGTACTGAAATGCATCTTCTCGCTCTGTTTTTTTGGCTGTGTTTGGAATCAGAATACCAAAATACCACGAGGGAGTCTGCTCGCATGTTACTTCTTGCCAAGCCAGGGTTGGAAATACTTGAAATTTCATGAGAAAGGGCTTTCTCTAGGGAGTTCAGTCCATTTGTGCAGACTTGTGTGGTGCTCAGATGGTTTAAATCATTTAGATAAGGATCAAATCTTTCAGATGTTTGACTGTCTCCCAAATCTGAACCTGTTTGAAGGGTGGATCCTTCATTTGTGGTCTTCCTAA